>NC_136491.1:36993661-37153661 GCF_053919585.1 Euprymna scolopes
ATTTTTTAGACATTTTATGGGCGTCTATACGAAAGAAATACGTCACAGACTCGTATAAGGATATTGGAGATATAACATAATAACCAGACATGTGTTTATACCACGTTGGCCAGATTATTTAGTTAAATACTTTTACAAATTTAACATCATATTTAATATAATATCCCGGGGGTCTACATTCACGTTAAACGTCCACATAATATCTAATATCTGGGCAGGAGCTGCTAAAAACAGCCTATCCTGCCTTGACAAAGTACATATAGACTTCGTGGCTTAGTGGGGGATGCCCTTTTCTCTACCCTGCAACCTCTCTCCCACAGAAGAGACGTTGCAAAATCCTTGTTTTATCGTTATTTCCATGGTAGGTGCTCGTCTGAACTCCAATCTCTGGTCCCCTCTCGCCAATCTTTCACGAAAACACCCCTCTAGCTGAATCCACTGTGAAAAATTTCCCCCACTCTATATTTGTGCCTAAATCAAAACGCGGATTCCATGAACAAAGCTTCTTTCTTAGAACTACACGCCTGTGGAACTCTGTTCCGTCTGCCTGCTTCCCACCTGACTACAACTTGGATGTCTTCAAGTCCAACGTTAACAAATCCCTAATGAACCGCCCCCTTAAGTAAACACTTCATCAAATCTCCACACTAACGTAATGCACGTTCAATAACCCTTATCCCTGAGTGGCTTCCGGGCCTTGATAAGTGGTGACCACTGTGTAAAAAAAAATAGTAATATATTATATATGGAACACGACGCTGTGGAATTTCCACAGGTCCTACTAGTTTAAAACTACATAAGCTTGAAATCTGTGATTAAAAAAATAATCCATATTTCAAGGGTATTGAAATCATACAATATTTGTGTACATTAATGTTTTACGACTGCTATACCTTTGCTTTTGTCTACAACAAATCATAATTTAAAAACATACATTTTTTTAGGAATTCATTTTACTACGACTATATACACAAACGATACGCACACGAATAAGTTATTTACGACTCTAACATTTAAATATTAGATATTTTAAAAACGTCTTATGAATTAAGAAAAGCATACAAAAATCAATTTAAAAAAATGCTATAACAAAAATGTCATGTCACTGTTTAAAATGCATTCATTTATTTTTCAGGGCTTTTTTCTCTAAAGATTAATATTGAATAGCAAAAAAATATTCAGTCGAATTGTAACATAAGCCTTTGAATATTTAATGTCAAAATATCGTGTTTTTTTTTACATCGCTCTTTCTACATTGTTTAAATCACGAACTAAACCTTCTTGAACTTATTGATTATTTTTATGAATACCGTATAGTTTCAGATTATAAACTGAAAGTCAGTAAAACGATGATACGTGTTTATGTAAATATTTACGGACAGAATTCTTATGTTGATAGTTTGTAAAAATGTTAAAGTCCTTTTTCCAAACCTGGCATATATTCGCTTATTTAACTATTTTCTATTTCTGTAGAATACAGACTGTGCTAATTAAAGATAGAATTTTCAAGTTAATTTTATCTTACTGTAATGTTCATTTATTAAATCGATACCTGGAACTATAGAATAACTTTAAAGCGTAAAGCATTTATTAAATCTTACTAAAAGCTTAAATTATTTATTAAATCGAACACCATTCTTTTCATAGAGCACTCCTCATGAAAAAAATGAGTTTCTAAATAATTACGTCATTATTTCAGCACAGTCCTTATTCTGCGTAATTACCATCTGTTTTATATACAAATGTCGTCACATGATGTTATAACGTACTATTTGCAATTATCTGTTATTTTGCATTGTACAGGACAAAATATCTGAAACGATCTTTATAGACACTTAATATTTAGAGAGGTTTATTATTTATTTCCCAGCAATAAAATGCTCACGAAAACGTTATTTCTGTATGAATACCCACCTTATGAATGAGGCATGCATAATATGTGAATAGATCGCGCGATCTGGAGCTTATGCGATCTACACAACGTATAAACAGTGAAGAATTGTAAAGTATAATGTAAGAAACATCTTGCCACTCATCTCCCTTCATAATGCCCCCGCAAAGTATGTTCCCGATAGTAGCTCCCTACTTCAAAGTGGCACTGTGCCTTGTTTAATGTGAAAATTGAATAAAAAAAGTATTGTCTTTTCAATCCATGATCAATCTATGAACATTATTTACAAAACATTGAAACACTGCAGATAGAACCTTTTAAATATCACGTGACGAAGTGTTGTGTTTCCGTGTTGTTTATGTAAATGTATGATTCAGTGATAGTCGGGAGTACTAACACACTTTCTCCATTTGGTTGAATTAACTATAAATAAAATCTGCATCGATATAATGGGATTTAATGTGAAAAAAAGACGTCGATAAAATATTGTCGGAATTATCTCACGCTGGAATCAGTGGGGGACGAAGAAAATATTTTAAATCTTACAACAAAACGGATAGGTTGCTTACAATCAAACTTTTCTTTAAACTGTAACAAGGTGGAAACGCAGACGAATTTAACAAGCGTTTCTTCTGTCTGAAAACATTAAGAAAAAAAACTGTCGACTTCTCGTTCTGCGAGATTTGACGAGACTTTAGTGTGTCTAGTAGATAACATGTCAAATTCGAACGCCTGGTTTCGAGTAAAAGAAAATGATCTATCACACTCCATAGATAAGAGAGTTCTTTAACTTCCCCTCCGACACCTCCTTTATGAGTCCAAAACTACCAAGTTTTTACAATATATCAACACGGTAAGATGAAACACAGAAACGACAGATTTTAATAAAGTAACAGTGCATTACTTACATATCAAGATGCAATCTTTTCATATCAATGCGTATGTGGATAAAAACAAGATTTTCCCTTGTATTTCCCATTCGTTTACATTCACTCAGTCTTCATCATCTATTGATACGTTACGGTTTTTCCATAATTCTTTATGGAAAATGGGAATTTGAGCACAAAATTGAATCGCCAATCCCAACACTAACGTAAGAGGGCAATGAAAGTTCCGTTGATATAAACATAGATAAACATAGACATAAACTAGAACTAACACGATGTATATATAGAAAGGGCTCATACAAGCAGTTCAAGGATGTGTACACTCACTGCGCATAAATTTCCGGTTGTTTATTCTTGCAAAGCTTTTCTTTATTAGTAAATTTCTGCAAAGGTGACGGACAACGCCGTGAAAATATCAGATGTATTGCATACACGCAATTAAAGATCCGGGCAAAGCAAGATGTAACTTGGACTGCTGAGCGATAACGTCCGTCCAACATTCCTATTGATGAATCGAAGTCGTAAAACCATGAGTGATCATATTTAATTAATTTGGAATAATTATAAGTGATAAACAATAAAACAATCGAAATTTCGTTAAAAAACAATATTATAGCTTTAATCATTTGACAGAAGATTGCATCTATGATATAAATCTCACTTGTCTGTTTAAATGTATGTATGCATGTACGTAGTTTGTATGTATGCATGCCTACAACTTTCGACAGAGGCGACGTATTTTCACGATATCGGTATCGCTTTGAAGCTCGACCTGTTGGACGACAAATGTCGAGGAATTGGCTAAACTATTAATTGCTTCACCCTCAATTGTGCATTTTTCTACAAGTAGGAGTCACTTTTTTCGCCACTATTTTCGAAAGCCACTCCCTCTTTCCAATTGAGGAGGCGTAATTAAACCCTTCCCCATTTCCGGTTTTGCGATAGCCGCAACAGCAAAGAGGTCACGTTTTGTTTTTCACTTTCTTTTCATCCTTTATGGTACGGGTTCGAGCCTGCCTGCCCACTGCCACTTTTTATTTATTTATTTTGCTCAACATACCTCCAAACTCCTGAGCAACGCCGGGCACCCAGGCTAGTATTCTATATGACACAGTTCATCGCAGTGTCTTGATTCAGTAATGCAATGTATACTATTTGTAGCCACAGTTTCATTTTCGGCAATAGAGGTAACTTGTCGCCAAAACAGATCTTCCAAATGCGTGTAATTAATCGCAGCGATAAAATTTAACCCGATAAGAAAATGAATGTACACGGTTTGTGAAAAAGAGTGGTGCCTCTTTCAATGTTGATCTTAGATTCCAGACGGGAATATTGTAATCGGGGATGCGTTCTCGGCAATCACCCCGACAGAGACTCGTCGAACCCGGTGACTTTTTATCAGTCTGGCTAAAGTATTAACCTTGAGTCATCATAGGAAGGAAACACTTTCAGCCAATGCCATCTTCTTGATAGGTAGGGCTTTATTTTGCTACTTACCTGAGTCTCACCAACCGGTAATATGCCGAGGGAATTGAGGGATACTTTTTAAAAGAACGTATTTTGGCTTTTTTAAAAGGAGCTATTTGATTCCTATTGGCTTACGATATCGAATCATCACACGATTCTTAAGTAAGACATACTGGATCTCCACAGTTGAAAAGTACCTCTGATAGTGAAGTTTATCGTTCAATTAAAAAAAAGCTTAATTAAATCCGACACAAACTAGTAATTGCTGGCTGTTATGTTCAGCAAATAAGTTATATGAGTCGATTTACCGTACTCCAATTAACATATATTTAAAAAAGACAGCAATCTTTCGGACATTATTTTTTTACGTTGCTATAAACCAAATTGGAGAAAGTGCACCATATTCCCGATATTCTTAAGTCATTGTTTTCCTAGTGTTTATTAAGTGCTTTTATGCTTCCTCATAATTTCTTGGCTTGACTGTTTAATATATTTGTCTGTTCCATATTTTACTGTTGTTATTTGTATCTAATACAAACTTCAAAATCATCATTCCATTTCAGACCAACAGCTTTCTTACCGCGGTAGGTATGAAAATGCTCAATTAGCGTAGTCTCATATATTAAAAACACACTCATTTTCATGTAGCTTTCTTGCAGTAGATATATTTTATTAATATATATATATATATATATATATATATATATATATATATATATATATATATATATTTGAAAATTTTCCGGGGGGTACAGAATTTTATAATGGCAAAATTCAGACCAAAAAGCATAACGAATTTAAAAAATAAAAAAAAATGAAAATAAAGGTTAGCTAAACAGCTTTCGTTCCTCACTTATCAAAGCTAAATCGAAGAAAATACGATTTAAAACAAACAAAAAAAGTCATGAATATGGCAGGATTAGGAAAAAAAAGCAGACATAAACGGGGGAAAAATTACATAGAGATTAAATTAAGTCCAATAAGATTTCCTTTTTGCTTGCAAAGAGAAGGTCTCAATAACTTAATAAAAAGAGTATCTAAAATTTTCAAATGATAAAGAGAGTGCGACTTACTAAGGATCGTAACCATGTCAGCACTGAAATTCGTGGCACACGTATGGCTATTTATAAGATGGTCGCAAATCGCAGAACCATACGTATTACTCAGAACATCCGAGGGTGAAACATTTGAATTTCAGTGCTGACATGTTTACGATCTAAGGATCGTAAACATGTCAGCACTGAAATTCAAATTTTAAAGTAGCACTCTCCCTATCATTTAAACATTTATTAAGTCATTGATACCTTCTCTTTGCAAGCAAAAAGAACATCTTCTTGGACTTAATTTAGTCTCTATATAAATTTTCCATTTTTTCTGCTTTTTTTTCCTACCCCAGGCATATTCATGACTTTTTTTGTTTGTTTTAATTCGTATTTTCCTCGATTTAGCTTTGATAAGTGAGGAACGAAACCTGGTTAGCTAACCTTTATTTTCATTTTTTTTTATTTTTTAAATTCATTATTCTTTTGGTCTGTATTTAGCCGTTATAAATATATATATATATATATATATATATATATATATATATATATATATATATATATATATATTGTTTAGAGATATAAATGTTCGACAGAATTGTTAGGTATATAGTTTAATATAAGGTCTATATTGTAATAAACAAACTTGTGTATTTCTTTGTTTTTAATATTATCCATTATCTGTACTTGCAAAAGCACACACATAAACACTGTGAGTATAAAATAACACTCCAGTTAAATGGAAAAAGTGGATATATCAGAAAGAACACAATCAAGTCAACACGTGAGGTTCAATTTTATCATTCAACTTTCTCAAAATATTCACTAAAATCAGAAAGTATATTATATGTGAAATTATCACTCTATTTCTTGATATTGTTCTCATCAAATTTGCTCTTAGAAATGATATACTCTCATTGTGTTGCATATTTTGGACATACCAGCACTATGCTCATTTTCTTCTTTAAATTAAAATAGAAGCACCACGAACGTTATAACTCCATTTCTACAATAAAATACACCACAAAAATCTACACACTTTGATTAGAGGTCTAATGAAAACACAAAAGAAAACATTTTTGAATTTGATGTTTGTTATTCTACAAATAAACGTGAGAAATGCGCTCTCATAACATGATGTTATCTCATGTTCCTTAGAATACATTATGCCAAGTATGTAGCGAACAAATTCAACAAGATATAAACATCTATAAAATATTAAAATACCTTATGCATTTAATCTTAAAATCGATAATAAAAGCCCTTCATATTTTAAACAACAAAAAGTATATAATTTCTCCCAATCCACGCAGGAGCTACCAATCCATTAAAAAAGGAATGTGACATTGGTTCAATTATTAACGACACAGCCCGAGATTCTGGTTGAAAAGATAGATTATTTAGGGGCATTAAAAACCTAAGATAGATTATTTAGGGGCATTAAAAACCTACACGTGGTCGCCTCGTAAGTACCCTATATTTTTCTAGAAAGAGTTCTTAATAGCACGGTATTGAGAAAAAAACGAATGCCAAAGAATTTTCCAGAATGGATCAGTGTAGTATCTGCACTTTCTCTGTCCTCGGTCAGTCGAGGATAAATCATTCATGATTGAGACAATTTTGATTTGTGTTTCTATCTTGAGTGCCCCTTTGGAGGAAGCTGGATTTACATCACATTAAAAACCGACGTTTTTCTTACTGTTACACTATTTGTCGTATAATGGGGTAGATATTTAATTGCTGTGCACCGCAGCAAAATTTGGCACAAGGCCGGAAAGAGCAGAACAGGCAAGCTTCCCTACAGAGGGGACACTCTTGTATCAACAAAAATTGACTGGGCACCCCGTGGCATTCCCCGGTGGAAAGGTCTGGGAGGTTGGCCATCCTAGGTATCAGCCAGGCGGTGTACCTCAGCCCGAGAGGTGCTGAGCACGTCCCCGGCCCCTCACCTGTTGGGCTGAGTGTCAAGTGACGAATCCTTGATTTGTACTACCCTGTCTCTCTGCAGCCGAAGCCGCTAGGAGACACGTCCCATCATACCGGAGTGTAATGGGGTAAAGGATTTATTTGCTGCCCACCTCAGCAAAATGTGGCACAAGGCCGGAAAGTGGGGTCCAGCAGGCTCCCCTAAAGGAGGGGCACTCCTGCAATTGTAAAAATTGCCTGAGTAACCCTGTCGCCATTCCCGGGTCGAAACGCCTCAGGCTGTAAGCAATGAACTTGCTCCACCGGGAAAGCCCGGTGGCGAGGTCTGGGAGGGTGGACCTCCTAGGTATTACCCAGGTGGTGTACCTCGGTCCGACAGAAAATGAACCGGTTCCCGGTCCCTCACCTGTCGGGCTGAGTGTCAAGAACGGATCCTTGACGAGTACTTCTACCCTGTCTCCCTGCAGCTGAAGCCGCTAGGAGACACACCCCATCATACCGGAGTGTAATGGGGTATGATCGCGCATAGTCGGGAGATTCTATTTATAAACGATGCTGCTAGGAACTGACGAATCGAATTAATTCCCGCTCTGCTGTCAACTAATCAGAAACCAGAATTGTTCCATAAATCTGTAAGTTTTCTGTAGCAATTTCGAATATGTTTTTGTTTTTTTTTCGTCTCGACACGGAAGAATTTTTTGCTCTATGGATTCCAACTCGAGGACTGTCTACTGCAAGCCAGTCAACTCCCGGGACTTGTGTAGAACAACGGACTATCGGAAACTGCTTTGTCTACTGAAATCCAGTCACCTCTCAGGATTTGTGTAGAACAACGAACCATCGGAAACTGTTCTGAAACTAAAGATGGCTTACACTTCGGTTATCTCATACATATAATGTTTATATGGTTAGTTGCACAGTATCTACATCGTATGTTTGTTGAGATTTCCTTTAGGAATACTTAGGAAATGCGGAATGTCCTTCTTACTGTCCTGTCATCTACACGCTTGCTTGACACTGTCATAAACATTTGCCAAAAAGCTGATGCGCATTACGCATTTCTTGTTGCTACTACATATAATTATGCATATGATATATGTTACGCTTTTATGTTGTGCGTCATTTAAACGCCTGCATAGATTTTAGTACTGACCCATACAAGCTTATGTGTTGACTTCGTTGTATTTAACTATTTTTATTTTATTTGCTTTATCCTTTAATTTAATTTTATTTAACCTATGCATTTTGTCGGAGATTTTATCTGGTGCACACATTTGTAGGTACATATATGCAAAATTATTTTATATATATATCATTTTATATATAAATTATATATAAATTTACATATAAAATTCATATATATATATATATATATATATATATATATATATATATGTAGCCCTTCGTAAGGATATAAATATCACATCTTGGTTAGAAGTCACAGCATATTTCTAAAACATTTCATTGCAACAGACTGTGCTCTAAAGCACAGTTTACTGACCGATTATATTATTTGTTAACCATACTATATTGCCTTAGTAAAATATAAACAAACAAAAAACAATTAAAAACGAAAGTCACAAAACAAATAACGTCGAACGGTACAAAACTAACAACGAAACTACCTTTTAAAAAATCAAATATTTTTTAAAAGCTTGCACATAAAATAAATACGCTTTCACTCAGAAGTAAATTTAAATCTATTTTACTACTTTACTACGGAATTTTAAATTTGAAAATTCAATACAAAAAATAAAACGGAGAAAAAATCATCCGAAGAAAATAAACCATTACCTAGAGGAAAGTAAGTGTGTTTTTTTTTAATATTTTTTTTATTTATTCATATTAGAAAGTGTGTAAATTCCTAGTATATTTTACCGGAGATGGTTTGCTCACAAATTAAAATTGTAGAATACACATATCTCTCTCACTCACTCTCTCTCACTCACTCTCTCTATCACTCACTCTCTCTTTCTCTCTCTCTCTTTATATATATATATATATATATATATATATATTATATGGAAAAATGCGCGCATGAAAAGTAATATTCTTAAGATTTTATTAAACCTGGAAAAGTAAAGGGCAAGAAATTCAACCTGGAAAAGTAAAGAACAAGATATTCTAGTAAAGTAAAAAATAAGAATTTTTTAGACTTAAAATATTGCAGCTAAAAATAAAATTTGAATATTGATAAATATTTTATTTATTATTTGCATATGTTGTTGTGTATTGTTGAGTTAGAAAGGGTGTCAGTCGCTGGATTGAACTTATTTCCCCCCTATTATTTGCATATATTTATGTAGTGAAAATTGTTTGAATAAAATTAATTCATTAGTTAGTAATATGTAGATGGAATTAATAATTTTATAATTTACATAAAAATTAATAATTTTATTATATCATAATTAGGATCATTTAATTTATTTTTTAGTTGCAATATTTTAAGTCTAAAAAATTCTTATTTTTTACTTTACTAGAATATCTTGTTCTTTACTTTTCCAGGTTGAATTTCTTATCCTTTACTTTTCCAGGTTTAATAAAATCTTAAAATATTACTTTTCATGCGCGCATTTTTCCATATAATCCATGATTTTTCCAGGCATTGCTATTGTATTAATATATAAATTTATAATATTTATTAATGATTGTCAAAAAAAATTAGCTCTCAAACACACATTTATGCAATATTTATCATTCAATCACATCATTTATCATTCAATCACAGTAGTTCCGAGCCAGAGACTGCGGTTCATGAATTCGTGATCTGTATAGAGCGTAAACTATAAAAAAAAGAAGATGGCACTCGGTGTCTTTTTAGATATTGTTGGAGCTTTTGACAACATACCCTTCAGTAGTATGTTCAAGTTGCTACGAGAACTCAATGTGCCACCAGTACTCATCCGATGGATTGAGTATATGGTGAGGCACAGAACAGTTCAAGTAGAACTACTGAGAGCAACTGTTAAAAGAGCAGTAGTTAAATGAACCCCCAAAGTGGGATTTTATCACCTTTACTATGGAACTGTATGCTGAATCCTCTTTTAAAGTCCGTTTTTTTTAATATAAAAAAACGATACACGGGATTGAACCAAAAATCTTTCCACCAACCCCCAGGTACTCTAACCGTTACGCTAACATGTCACATTGGCAAAATCGCAGTAAAAAATATTTATATACAAAAAAAAGTTATGCAAAATAAAAAAAAAAAACGTTAGTCACTTATGTACTTACTCTCCTGTTTGTGAACCCACATATTTTGTTGTAACTTTTTTTCTACTGAACCAATTTTCGATTTTTTTTTTCAAAATGTAGTTAATGAGGTGCTCTATCCAACTATATAACCTGTTTGAAATTTGGTTGCGAACGGAATTAGTGGTGGGGGTTTGAATGTGTCTCGATTAATTCAATTTCTGACTTAAGCATATATTCAACCACTACCGTGGTTGAATGATATACATATATGTGTAGCTTTTATAGACAGGTGTGTATATTTATTCGTATATGTATATCTTAGAGGGAACCGTTCTGACTTCTTCACGAATCAGATAACCACAACTCTCACTTGACATATGTACTGGAATGTTTGATGATCCAAGTAAGTCTTTTTCTGCTAAGTTTGTTTATATTTCATATAAGCATGAATGTATATATATATATATATATATATATATATATATATATATATATATATATATATATATATATATATATATATGTTCACTGTGTTGGGGAATGAATTCCATAAAAATGTTTGATTACAAAGAAAAAATGTCAACATGAAAGTTTAATTTTTATTTATTTAAAACCGTAAAGAAAGTCTAGAAAAACACTGGTACCGTCGGTTTCAAGCCTAACGTTAGGGGGACAGTAAATGGTAAATACTGTGAGGCTCTCGTAAGCCATAAGTATAATTAAGTATTAAGATAAACAGAAAATAATATGACTGGAAAGAACCTAACATTATTCGCCATTAACTAGTCCCCTTATGTTAGACTCAAAACCGACGGTACCAATGTTTTTTCTGACCTTCTGGCAGTTTATTTATATATATATATATATATATATATATATATATATATATATATATATATATATATATATATATATATATATATATACCGCTGATGTAAAATTTAAGACCACTTAAAAATCTTTTTAAAAAAAATCTTTTTTAAAAAAATCTTTTTCAAAAAAAATCTTTTTTAAAAAAATCTTTTTTAGGATAGATTTTAAACTCTTCCGAATTTATGCTAACAATACTACGCTCTCAAAAGTTATGGAATCAAAAAGCTATATTTCAAAGACTTATTTTTAAAATTTACTTTTTTTCATTAAATTATGCTTTTTACATATGATCAAAATTATAAGACCAGAGACAAAACTTCTATTAACATGTACAAAAAGCGTATGGCAAAACATTCAACAATCAAACTTAATAATGAGTTCTACGACCACTGCTTTTGATGACTTCAAAAATTCTTTGGGCCCGCTAGAAATAAGGGTTTCCACTAAGGTGCGGAGAATCATGCTCCACTTTCTGAAGATGGCTTTACGAAGTTCATGTTTTGTTCGATATTGTTTCCATTTCCATAAACCTTTCTTGTCATCCATCGCCAAACATTTTCAATTGGTTCAAGTCCGGTTATCATGAAGGATGTTTCAAGAGATTGACTCCATTTTCTTGTACAAAGCTCAAGGTCCTCTTGCAGTGTTGATTGCAGCATTATCGTCTTGGAATACCCATCCATCCCAACACAAACCATGACCCTCTTTCATTAAAGATGCTTTTTGTAGCATGCTAACATAACCAGCAGCTGTCTGACGATCCTGTACCACTTGGAGCCCCATCGTCCCTCTGTAAGAAAAGGCACCCCATACCACTACAGACCCTTCACCACAATGATGTGTGGAAAAAATTAAAAGGGGCATATTTTTGTCACTTAAATATCGCTGAAAGCCATCAGGACCATCTAAATTGATTTTTTTTCTCTTCAGAAAACAGGATTTTCTTCCACTTCTCAACGTCCCAGGTTTGCTATTTATGACCAAATCTTAAGCGGTCCACTTTGTGACGTGAAAGCATTCAAGGAATTTGTTTACTCTTTTTATTTACCATGCCTTTTTGTTGTAAGTGCTATCTGATGGTTATTGGACTGCAACTGGCATCTGTAACCGCCTTAATTTGACTAGAAGAAAGCCTTCTGTCATTCATTACAACCCGTCTGATTCTCCTGCTCCATGCAGGAGAAATTTTGGCGGACCTACCAAAGGATTTTGCTTTTCTAAAATGTTCAGTATTGTTTTTAGAAAGTTGCAAATAACAGTTTTACTGCGATTTACCTTAGTTGCTATCATTCACTGTGACAAAACTTGCTTTTGGAATCGTAGAATTCGAGAGGACTCAACTTCGGTTGCTTTTCTTGCTTGAGGCAAGGTAACACCTTTACACAGTGATTGCTAATCTCTAACTGAATTAAACACATTAGAATTACCATAAATCTAACAATTTATACCTTTGGTCTTATAATTGTGATCATGTGTAAAAAGCCTAATTTTATAAAAAATGGAAATTTTTAAATAAGATATTTGGAATGTATTTTTTGTTTCCATAACGTTTTAGATTTTAGTATTAGTAATCTTAAGTCGGATGAATTTAAAATCTCTTCTTAAGAAAAGGTTTCTTTTAAAAGAATTTTAAGTGGTCTTAAATTTTCGATCAGCAGTGTATATACATATACATGTATGTATATCTCTCTCTCTATATATACATATATATGTACATATATATATGCACACACACGCACACACACACACACACACATATATATATATATATATATATATATATATATATATATATATATACGAGCAAACAGTTAATAAAACATGTTAAAAACACTTTGAAATGAGTTAAAAACATATTTAATCTGAAAAGGAAACACTAGATAAATGGATAGTCCTTAATCCACGGAGTTTCGAAGGAATACTTTCCTTCTCATCAGAGGGTAGGAATTGCATGCAAAAGTATTTGATGAAACAACAAGTAAGTAAAATATCTTACTTGATAACAAAAAAAAGTGAAGCAGAGGGAATATGGTGAAGAAAAAGTTTATCACACATGAATGGATAGTCTGGTGGAAGATAAATATGAATTTTATATTTATATATATATATATATATATATATATATATATATATAAAGAAGAGGCTCTAATAAGTATTATGAGATTAGTAAAATTGAGATCGTGATAATAAACGCTCCACATCTTAGGTAGAGCTTAGATGCAAAAGGAAAAAATTGACTATACAAAAATATATAATAGTGAATATAGCTTTAATGATCAGTTCGATTAGCGAATTACATCAATAGGCATAAGGGATAAAAATGGTCTTTTCACCTACATATTTCGATGCGCTATGTTCTTATTAAGAGAAGTAAGGGGGTGCTACGTAACAAGTAATAAATTCGAACTGTAGGAATCGACGCATAACGAAGAAAAATATTCCGATATATATGATAGAACGTATAATAGAAGTGAAAGGCGGCAAAGCTGAAGGACTGTTGTGATCAAGGCGATACTAACCAAACGGATTATAACGTAGTTGAAATAAAAGGGGTTGAATAGTGTTTACTATAATAGGCCAGGGGATATGAGCTCAAAACGTGTGACATATGATGAGATATACAATTAAATTCGAGAAAATAGCAGAAGTATTGAGAGATAGTGGGGAAACGATGTTACGGACAAAAGGAATGTGAGGGTGGTTTTATTAAGGAGGGGGTGATTAAAAACACACAAATCAAACGGTTTGGCAGTTAGAAAATAAATGTACAAAAAAGAACAAAACAAAATATAAATTTAAAGTAGAAAAATAAAGTAGTAGTAGCAGTATTAGTATTAGTATTAGTAGTAGTAGTAGTAGTATTAGTAGTAGTAAAAGCTTTAAACGATCTCTGTTCGTAAATCGAAGATATTACAATCTAGAGAATAATTAAAAAGTTCTAAAGAATAGTACCCCCCCTGAGAAGCTCGACGAAAAAAGCCTTTGCTGGAAATACGAAAAAGCAGACAGCCATTTTGTCTTATATATATATATATATATATATATATATATATATATATATATATATATATATATATAACATGTGCGTTTCTCCATAGTGTGGTTATATAGTTGTTGTTGTTTTTTTAATTATTTATGCTCATACATGTAGATAGAATACAGCGTTATTATAGGAGTGCTCATGGGACGAATAAGAAACCAATTTAATATAAATATATAGATAATCTATGAGAGATCCGGATAAAATTTTCCAGTGCAATTTAGCGAGAGTAAGCGTCAGTGTGTATGCGTGTATATTTATATACCAACTGTGAATAATACACGGGTCGTTCCAAAAGTAAGTGTCCCATTTCTTAATCAAAAATTTGAACGGCTACGAAGATAGAAGTGGTACCAGTAAAACTGGCTACCTTGGGCACAATCATTTTCAATGCACTTTTGTGAAGAATTCAATGAAAACAAATGTAGGAAGCATTACTTTTGGAAAGTTTGGCGTACATACTTGAAACTGATAGTCAATATTAGTGCACATGTCACCCTGTGTGTGTATGTTTTAAACAGTATTATATGAATGCCAGCTTTAATGTAAAGAATGCACCGATCAATTTCTCAGAGCACGAAGAAATGAATTCATTTATGGAGACTCAGGCAGATGCATAGGGAAAGTAAATAATCTCTCTCTCTCTCTCTCTCTTTCTCTCTATCTATTTATCTATCTATCTATCTATCTATATATATATATATATATATATATATATATATATATGCATATATATATATATAAGGCAAAATGTGTGTAAGTGTGTGTGTGTAAGTGTAATTTTTTGTGTATGTCCGGCAAAGATTTTTGAAGGGGGGCGCTCGGGGTACTTGTATATGCTACCTAGATTATAATATTTACGATTTACAAAACGAAGTCACGTGTATCTTTAATTTTGGTGACTTTTACACGTTCTTTTCGCGATTTTTTAAAAAATCTGCGTGTGTTTGTTTGGCTTTTCTGTACATAAACGAAACTGAACCAGTAGCAAAATGAACCTTACTAACACTCGTGGTCGGGACGTCCAGAAAGCAACGCGGGTTGATGAATGCAGCTAAAATCCGCCATATCAGACAAACCCTATTCATTTAAACACTTCTGTTCTTAACGGGAGCTAGTTTTCCCCAACATCTTAGAGGGAAACGCGAAAACTGGCTTGCAGCCAAAATTAATTTAATTCCTCTATGGCGTGATGTTTTACCTCATTAAATTCACGCACGAGTCATTCAACTTGTTAATTGTTAAATTAAAACGTTTTCAGTTCCTCTCTGCCGTGGCTAAGCAGTAAGATGTCAGGTGTTCCCACTTTCTTTTCTACCTTCGCGTCAATACTTCGGGTTCGAGCCTACCATACTACTAATTTTTTTTTTCTTTTACACCTCAAACACCTGAGAAACCCCGGACACCCACGCTAGTTAAAAAGAAAACACCGGAACGTAACCATTAGTGCAAGAATATGAAATATGTAAAAAGGGAAAGAGATAATATCAAGTAACGTCAAAGTATTGTACATTAAAATATTTGCTAATAAAGGACGCAGAAAACAGTTACAGTTGAATATTTAGTCATAGATCTTATAGACTGAAGATTAGTTTTATTATGAAGGTATAAATCGGCATTACATCTAACGCTTTCATTCATTCCATCGCTTCCAACATTACGTAAGACCAGAAAAAGAGTGGGAAACTCAGAGGGACAGAATAAAGGAAAAATGTAGTATTTAAATACAAATCATTAGTACAATTATTTCGTCGTGCTAGTTGCAAGGATTTATTGCAAGCAATCAAGCAATTCAAGGAAAGAGGTTTTCTGGGTAGAAAATTTTGACATCTAACAACTTTTTACGAGGTTGAAAAGATACACGTTCACTGAGTTCATCGGAGCATATTTAATAGAAGTATTTAAAAAAACAGGCACAAAGATACGATATTACTTTAATGTGACACTTGCTGTTGTACGACAGGTAGTATCAGTAATCATTAGATTATAAATTGAGTTTTGTACACTGTGCAGGTCAGGCCAATAAGAGATTAGTGAATCAATCTAGATGTAATACGTAGCTTTATAGAAATAATGGAATATTGGTAGATGGGGCATTATCTTTAAATGAACTGTGTTTCCTCAACGCACTTTATTGATAAAACATCAGATATTTAGAGCAGTCTTGTTTCCATAAAAACATATAATAGTTTACAATAAAAGCGTGTGCGTGTATCAAAATTAAGAAGACACCGGAGATCAGAATCGATCTTCATAAAGATTTCCTGGTGGAATAAAATAATAATAATAAAAAAAAGTTTAGCTCTGTCTTTGTCGAGTTTTTTTTTTTTCTCTCAGACCTCGCTACATAGATTAATGCAGATTTATAGACAAAACCAAGAAGCTCTAATTGATGTTGAGGATGAATGTCTTAAAGATAGAGACTCGGCAAAACATATAAAAATAAACTGCGATTATCAGATTAAAAATGATTGCATCTAAATAGGTAAGTATTGTGTATATATTAATGTGCGACTGAAAAGTCATAGCATCAGAAAAAATCAAAACCAATGAAAAGTCTATATCTTAAAAGTATACACACACAAACACGCATAAACACACACACACACACACACACACACACACACATATATATATATATATATATATATATATATATATATATATATATATATATGTATAAAAATAAAAATACCAGCGGTAGTTGACGTTATGTTTTTAGAAAAATAGAAAAACCGAATGAAATTATTAAAAATAAATCAACGTTTCGTCCCTATTTCAGAGGACATCTTCAGGATATTGAAGTAAAAATGCGAGAAAGGAAAAAGTCATAGACCATACGAAAAAGAGAACAGTTTTTGAATCCTACCCATGTTGAGAAGGATAAACATGTGTGCGTATGGGAAGGTTGGGTTGTTTAATGTCTATATGTATACTTTTAAAAATACGTTAAATAAATATGTACATTTTTTTCTTCTCTCTCTCTCTCTCTCTCTTTCTCTCTCTCTCTCTCTCTCTCTCTCTCTAAACTTATTCATTTTGTTGAAATATTTAAGGAAAAACGGTTAACCAGGATCTGTTTTAATATTTTGTTCTTTGATTATTATTTTCCTTATGCTAGGGGCTAAACGGTATAAGCCTTTTCTTTGCGTAATGGTATTAGTGTTTAATATTAGTGCTGATTCTAAAAGTCTTTTTTTAGCTCTATCTATCACGTATTTTATAATTTTCGCATGATCTAAATTAAATGAATGATCGTGCTCCTGGTTAATCCTGGTTGACCGTTTTCCTTAAATATGTCAACAAAATGAATAAGTTTAGAGGGAGAGAGAGAGAGAGAGAGATAAACATATATATATATATATATATATATATATATATATATATATATATATATATATATATATATACAAGTGAACGTGTCTGTGTGTTTGTCTGTGTGTACATTTCCCTACTTAACTACTCTCTCAATTTTCAGTCTACAGACACGGAATTTGATAGAAGAGGTAGTGAAAATTGGGAAAATCCTGTTCATCGATTTTCGGCCAGAAATTTGGTTGTAAAAGTTCAACGACGTGGTCTTAGAAAACTCTACAAAACTCCTACATCCATTTTTAGTTTTACTTGAACTTTTTGATGTAGGTTACTCGGACATGGATCAAACTTTTTATTTGATTCGAGCCTAAAATTATAAACGGTAACGGGATCAAAATTGTGGTCAAATTTTCAGAAAAGATGTGTTCTGCAGTTTCTGCCAAATTACTCAGTCAATTTTTGGTTCCCTACTATTTGTATATTTTACATATAATGTATTCAGACATATGGCAAGCTTTTTAATTGGATTTTGGCCGAAACTTTTGCTGCAAAAAAAAAAAGAAATTACCTTTGCAGTCCTTAGTTTAGGCAATTTTGGGTCTAAATATTTAAAATTTTACACAAATGGTATTTAGACATTAAGTTAGGGTTTTAATCAGTTTTGGGTGAAAATGCGCCTGTCAATAGGTCAAAGTTGAAAGAGTTAATCTTTGCATACTTTATCAAACTACTCTGCCAATCTTGTGTCTACTTCTTAAAGTGTGAGATATAGGTTACTTGTACAGACATTTTAATATGTATATATACATATGCACAATACGTTATGAACAGTACATGGAGCCCGAACAAAGCCAGTCTGAACTGCTATTATATATATATATATATATATATATATATATATATAAAGTAAAATTGTCTGTGTGCGTGGCTGTGTGGAAATTTTCCTACCAAATTAATCTGTCAATTTTCAATCTACAGCTTCGAGATTTGATATACGGCGTATTGAGATCTGGGAAAATCTTTTTAACTGGTTTTCTGCCAGAGATTGGCTGTCAAGAGGTCGAAATTCAACGATTTGACATTTGAAAACTTTACCAAACGCATCTTCTAATTTTGGATCTAAAACCCTTGAAATACTAGCTGTATGTTACTTGGATATGGATCAAACTTTTTAATTCAATTTGAGCCTAAGACAATAAAGGTTAAAGGGTCAAAATTGGGGTCAAATTAAAAAAAAATGACTTCTGCGGTCTCTACAAAATTATTTAGCTAATTTTTGGTCTAAACATTTGATATTATGCTAAAAAGGGTAATCAAACAGGCTTTTAAATCGTTTTTTGGCGGAGATCAGAGTTTCAAAGATTTACCATTTGCGGTATCTAGTAAACTATTAAGCCAATTTTGGGTCTAAACATTTGAAATTTTACGTTAAATGTATTCAGACATTCAGCAAGCTTTTTAATCAGTTTTGTCGCGAAAATTTGGCATCCAATAGGTCAAAGTTTAAAGAGTTGACCATTTCAGACTCTACCAAACTCCTCCGGCAATTTTGGGTCTAAACATTTCAAACTTATTATATAGGTTAGCTGTACATGAGTCAAACTTTATATATATATATATATATATATATATATATATATATATATATATATATGCATATATATATATATATATGCACATAAAGTTATGAAAAGTACATAGGTCCCGAGCATAGCCGGGCTTAACTGCTATTATATATATATATATATATATATATATATATATAAAGATAGTTAGATATATAGATAGAGAAGGAGAGAAAGATTGTTGGGTTGGATGCAGCTCATATTGTCGACATAACGTGGCATGTATAACAGTGTACATATAATACACGAATTACGATTACAATTCTCATGGGAAGACATTTTTTTATTACATTTTCACCCCATACAAGGCACATTGCCACTTTGGTGTAGGGGCTACTAATAGGGGCAACAACTACTGGGGTACTATGTAGGGATTTGGGCAGCAAGATGTTGGTTCACGTTGCACCTGAACTTCTTAACGTCAGTACAGTTGGGGAAGTAGGGACCTGGAATGGAATTCCAAAGTCTAGCGGTTCTGGGGAAGAAACCACTGGAGTAGAAAGATCTTTTACATCTAGGGACTTCTACAATGTGGGGGTGGGATTTAGCAGCCTGTCGGGTCTGTCGAGGGTGTTCACGTCGTGGGGAAAAAGTGCTTGCAGTTCGTCAGAGCATTCACCATTATAATACTTGTAGAACAGGCAGAGGGATGCAACGTTTCGTCGATGGGACAGAGGCTGAAGCTTAAATGCCAGTTCAGGGCCTTGTCAAGGAGCGAGAGACTAGTAGCCGATGCACTAGCCCAAATATGACAGCAATACTCCATACATGGGCGAATGGTGGCCTTATAGAATTACAGGATACTTTCGGGTGTTAGTAGTTTTCTAGCACGGTAGAGAGAGCCCACCTTCCTTGCAGCGGCCCTGGAAATGCCCTCGATGTAATTGTTCCAACTCATGTTTCCTGTGAACTTTAGACCAAGGAGCTTGAAAGACGTGCTCTCAGATAAAGAGTCGTTGGCCATTGCTATAGGTGGTAGAAAAGGTTTCTTGTAATTATTGAATGAAACCAGTTTAGTCTTGGCGGCATTGAACGTGATCATCCATTTTTGTCCCCCATTCCACTACAGATTGGAGGTCATCTTCTAGAGTTTCTGTCATTTCTTTAGATATGTGTTCATTTGTGTTCCTGTCGTGTCTGTTATAGAGCGTGGTATATTACATCATGACGACGATTGTGACAATTCTTGCGGACTTCATATTCTTCATACAGACTGCATGATATGATGCAACAACAGTTCTTATACTTATATAGAGAGGAGGAGATACGTCACTTATTGGAAGGGTTTACAATGTTCGTTATAAGATGAAGGTAAAACACATTTACATTTTTGTTGTAAGGAATGGCGAGACGAACAATTACAAACATACTTAGTGATTTCTATATTCATCTGATCGGCCGATCGATGACGTCAGGAATTCAAACTTGGATTTACATTGTCGAATCTTCTACTCTTCGCTACTAAGGGGCTCTCCTCTTCAACTGACTATCTCTAATCAACTGTCGCTTTTCAATTCAGTCTTATCTATTAACTGACTATTACCTAACTCTTTTCCGAACACTCAGATTCCCATATTGAGAAATCTCCATTAGATTATGACGTCAGAAGTGTGTAAACAAATGTGACTAATTTTCACATATCTTTACATATGTTTGTCCAAACACACCTTTGACAAACAAAAGAATCATCAAGTACAATTTTAATCTAATTTTAAACAATATATTGTTTTTAATTTGCATTGCCCATTCTTTTTACTGACATATATAATATTGAGATTTCCAAGAAAATAGACAATCAACTTTTTTTCCGACATAAACAAGATTTAACTATTTCTAATAGAATTAACAGTGGACTTCATTTCTTACATTCCATTCTCTATTATCTTTAACACTTGCCTACAGGGTTCGATTCTAACCTTATCTTAATATTATTATCACTTATCCTGTATGTCCTCTTGCTTACATGATAAGGGGCCAGCCCTTTCTTGTAACACTATGAGACTAATTTAGCACTCAACCGTTTATATATATATATATATATATATATATATATATATATATATATGTATGTATATATATATGTATATATATATATTAATAACATGTATATATATACGTATATATATATATATATATATATATATTAAGATGGAAATATTCCAATATTTTAACGATTTCGATACAGTTACCGATTTTATACAAAATTCCCAATTCCGATACGAATTCCGTTTCTTTTTAAATCTCTTAGTATTAAACCATAAAACGGTTATTTTGTTCCGATTACCGTAAAAGCTTTCAATGGGACGATCTATAGATGTTTATTTGGCTTAAAATATGAAACAAATAGATATTTACTATTTTATTATTACTACAAGTGGAGGGAGATTTTTCTTTAATCAGAATTAAGTAATAAAAAAAATAATTAAAGGAAGTGTTTTTGCAATCCGAATATATCATTTTTTCAATTCCGATAGAGATACCCTGAAAAGTTCCGATTTTTCCGATTACCAATTTCGATCTCCATTATTTGGTCAAACACTAATATATATATATATATATATATATATATATATATATATATATATATATATATATATATATATATATATATTAAAGACACTGTGTAACTCTATCACAGTTTTGCAGTAAAGCTATAAGATTTCGAGCTGAAAACAAAAATAAATCAGAACATTGTTTTACAAACTTCTGATCCCCCACCTGGCAAACAATTCTCTATTAAAAGACATCAGACAAACACAGACACGCACGTACACACATGCATACATACATACATACATACATATATATATATATATATATATATATATATATAAATACTTATATATATATATACATATATAAATACTTATATATATATATATATATATATATATCAGTATCACTATATTCTAAGATGAGCATATTTATATTTCTTACAAGGCTGCATTTTAGCATCATATATCCGTTTCTTGTTGCCGAAAAAATCTATAGTTATTATGTCAATATCGAATGTTCTCCTGCATATACAAATATGAAAAATAGAAGTTATAATTAAATAGAAATACTTGTCACAGAAATTTATCAAGATAGACATCTAGACAGTTTTAATCCAGACCTTGCTACCTGTGACTTTTGCTTATTCTCTACGCTCACGGAAAACTTTAGAGACTGTCGTTTTGAGACAAATGAGGAGACGAAAGAGGCAGTGACGAAGGTCATTAACACGCTTACACAAGAAGATTTCCATAGGACGTTCCAGAAGTCGTTTGACCTCTACAAGAATTGCATTGCACGTGGAGAAGATTACGTATAAAGAGAATAGCGCTTCATGGGTGTACTATCAATGACAGTCCCCATGCGAAAATGTTAGTAAACCAACTGAAGGCACCTCGTATACTCATGCAGTGACGAACTGAATTTGTGTACCACAGTTATTTAATTTGGATACAGTACTTTATATTAGTTTTAAAATATAATATGCTCACTGGTGGCCCCTTATTCTTTTCCTGTTTAAGGGGTAATTTGGTGTTTACACGCTTTTATATATAAACTAATAGGACCCGTGACGTTCCCTGGTCGTAAAATACGCTTAAATATGATATTTTAATTTACGCTATTTTCAAATGCATTATTATGACGCCAATTCTATAATAATTATGTACCGTATACTAAACAGGGATTTTGGTCGTTGTGATATGTTATTTTAATTGATGCACATTTTTTATTGATTATTAAAAAGACAGTATTTTGTCGGTTATTATATTGCACTCAATATAATAGTGATTTCAAAAGTTAATAAAAATATTGCTTGTGTGCAACCGGTTATTATCGAAACTAAAATGAATCCGGAAGCAGATGTCTCCTTCATCATACATGACTGACGCAGATTAAGCTGATGATATTGATCTGTTCTCGAATAACACTGCTGAGGCACAAACACTCTTACGTGAACTAGAAAAATCTGAAAATTATATTGGTTTTTACGTTAATGCGGATAAGACAAAGTTTATGACTTTCGATGCAGAAGGGGAGATCTAAGTTCTAAAGAACAGCGCTGACACATATCACTGAGTTTACGTACCTGGGTAGCAACATAGGTTCCACGGAGAGAGATATCGAAATTCGCATCTCAAAAAGTATGGACGACATAGAGTAAATTTTATCGGTTATTATATTGAGTACAATATAATAGTGATTTAAAAAGTTAACAAAAATATTGCTTGTGTGCTACCGGCTATTATCGAAACTAAAGCATGTAGCTCTATAGCGTTAATCGTTACTATGCTAGCTAATTCATATGCATGTCAAAACATTAAAAATTAACGTGTAACGTATAAATGTATATTTGCCCATGCTTAGAAGATGCATGTCTAATCGACTAACAGCTGCCAAGTTCTACTTGTTTAAGTTGGATCGCTTCGAATCTGTTTTCCGCTAAGATCTAAATCAAATTTGTTTCAGAAGCTCGAATACCCTAAATTTCAAGTCTCACGTCTGTGGATCAAAAACTGAGAAAGTAGTTTTGTAAATACCTTTCTGCAAAAACAAACACACGGACAAACACACATACACAGACAAACACACACATGCAGACAAACACCACACATATGAAGTTTATTAAAATATGACAACAATTAAGCAGTACATCGGGTTATATACGATATAAATCCCTTACGGAGCGACGTATTTAATTAAATCTTACATGCTTTACCGCCACAAATTACAACTCCTCCAGCGTTTTCATGAGCGCTGTCTCCGGACTATTCTCAACGTCCACCGGAGTGACTACGTCACCAACGTTGAGGTCATTGAGCTGGCGGAAATCACCAGCATCGAGGTCATACTGCTGAAGTAACAGCTACGCTGGTTCGGGCACGTCTCCAGAATGGAGGATCATCGCTAGCCCAAGATAGTCCTATATGGCGTCATGGCCTTTGGGACACCCAACAAAAGATAAAAATACTCTCTGAAGAAGTCCCTCGGTTACTGCCACATTGACCACATCCAGTTGTCTGCTTTCGTTGCTGACCGTGCTGCTTGGCGGCGCACTGTCCACCAGGCTGTCGCCTCCTTTAAGATCTCCCGCACAGAGAATCTAAAAGAGAAGCGCTGCAGGAGGAAGATTCGGGAAGCCTCAGCAGCCAACTTTTTACTGCAGCCGCTGTGGCAAAACTTGCTTATCCCCCATCGGGCTCGTCAGTCACAAGCCTGCCTGTAGTTTACGTGGAAACCCCCTTCATAGAATTTTCGTATGCGAAGTACAGCCAAGAGAGACGACATGCTCCTTATATTTTACATCGATCCCTGATATTTTATTTGATGTGGGAATTTCATGATATTTCGGGAATATGACCCCATTTGTGAACCGCGGTCTAGATAGACCATTTATGGGAAATGCATTGAAATAAATTATAAACGAGGTCATAATCTGTAAAATATCGTTCAATTCCGACGTCATACAATATTATTGAAATGAAGAAAAACAGTTAAAGTTTTAATTTTAATAATTACTTGTAAAAGCTTGTAAATAAACTATAGAGAATTCAACCATTGTAATAAGAACTGTAAGATTAACTTTTGAAAAAGATTTAGCTATACTAATCTGAAAAATATATACCATCGTGAGAAAATTCATTAAACTTTGTTTTTTTTCAAGACGGTACTTTTAAATAATGGACTCAATATACACAAACATTTTTGGTGCCTACCCGTGGGTTCAGATTCCATACCAGTTCCGAGTTCATTTATAGATTTGCTGATTGATACACATATATTACAAATAGTATCATCTTGAATGTACCATTTTAATATAAAAATAATCACAGAAATATATTCCAGAGCTTAGATAATGGCACCCAACTATAATTTTTTCGTAAGCGGAAATCTTAGGATATTTGCTTAATATTTTCGTCAATTATATTGCCCCAAAGCATGAGTTTTCCGTTATATATGTGAATGAAATGTTATCAAGCGTAAGTTCCGTTAGAAGAGGCCATTAAAATCCCGCCGACTTTAAAGAGGTTTCCCTAAGAAGCCATTGGCTTAACTCATTTCTGGATGCATTTTTTTTCTATTTTGAAGGTTGCTGTACGGAAATGGATATTATTCATTAAACCAACCCTTTTAATACTATTACACACGGAGAAATGTTTTCCAAGAGGCACTATCCGAAATAATATATATATATATATATATATATATATATATATATATATATATACATATAAGTGAAAGTATCTGTCTGTGTTTATGTGTGTCTCTGTATATTCCCCTACACAATAACTCTGTCAATTTTCAGTCTACAGACTCGGTATTTGATATACAGGGTACTGAGATTTGGGGAAATCTTTGTAATCGGTTTTAGGGTCGTAATTTGTACTGTTAAGGGACAAAGGTTCAACGATTTGACCTTTGAGAACTTATACCAAACTCTTCCGATAATTTTGGGTCTAAACACTTGAAATTTTAGATATAGGTTACTTGGACATGGACCTAACTTAATAACTTAATTTGAGCCCAAAAAATAAATGTTAAGGGGTCATAATAGAGGTAAAATAAAAAAAAATTACTTCTGCCGTCTCTACCAAATTACTCAGAAGATTTCTGGTCTAAACATTTGAAATTTTACATAAAAGGTATTCAGAGATAGAGCAAGTTTTTAATCGGTTTGGCTCGAAGATTTGTGTTACCAATATATAAATGTGTGTATATATGTTTGCATGTCTGCCTAAGACTTTCGACAGAGGCGATGTATTTTTACTAGATCAGTATCTTCTTGCAGATCGACCTTTCAGACGACAAATATTGACAAATTAGTTCTAAACATTAATATATTCACCTTCAATTGGCCACTTTTCTACAGGGGGGTCGCTTTTATCGCCGATATTCTCGAAAGCAATCCTCGTCTTTGGATTGTCTAGCCTTAATTAAAACCAACGTTACTTCCGGTTTGGCGGTGGTCGTAACAGCAAAGACGCCACGTTTTCACCCCGTTCTTTTCCTCCTTTGAGCCTGACTTCCTTTTTTATTTTGCTCAATATAAACTTCCAAACACCTGGGCAACGCCGGACTGAAATGCTATTGTATATATACCAATGTGTGTCTCTGTATATATATATATATATTGTATATATACCAATGTGTGTCTCTCTCTCTCTCTCTCTCTATATATATATATATATATATATATATATATATATATGTATGTATATATATATATATATATGTGGGGGGGTGTAGGAGCTATTGAGAGATATATTGTATTGTGTATTTATTGGTAAAACGTGTGTTTTTTTAATTTAAAAACATTCAAATTTTAAACTGTAAAGTATTAGTTTCACATTTAAAACCTATGCAGATCCTTTCCAGATATAACACTAGAAAACGTTTTACAAAAAATTAAATATTTAACAGGAAAATAATAGTAAATATAATAGCGATGTATAAATTGTGTGTAAGATTAACATATTTTCAGAAAACTTTAATCCTAAAGATGAATAATATCTAACTTTATAATATAAACCGAGATGGCTAACTAACAAACAATTGTTCTAGGAATTTTGTTTCGATTTTCCTTTTACCAACATTGAATTGACATACATTTTTCTTTATAAGCAAAGAATTCCTATTTTTATGAGTAATAAATGCACAAAATATCGCTACTGAATATAATTTTTTGTTTCAGAATTGGGAATCAGATCGATTAATACTGTACCTTCGTCTTTCAAACATCTACATTTGAAGAATGGACTCAATGTATATAAATATTTTTGTGCATGCCCATGGGTTTAGATTCACTGCCAGTTCAGCAACGTTGAGCCTGGTTAGTACCAGATGAGTGACTATTTGGGAATTCTAGGCACTGTATAAACTCTCCGTTTATCTTAACATTTGTTTCCAGTCGTTCTGTATATACATTTCAATTGTAACTGGCATTTAACAATCTTGACTCAGGAGAGGTTTGGTTTGAGATCGCGCACCTTCTGTATAAATATTTCACATGCAGGCACCCCTACGTAGGTATCTATAGTCTGTAAAATACTGAGATATCTTATTATATATATATATATATTATATATATATATATACCTATATATATACCTATATATACATATATATACATATATATACATATATATAGACGTACATATATATACATACATAGTTTTATATACACATACACACATATATATATGCATACATATATATGCATACATATATATACATACATATACATACATATATATACATATATATATACATACATATATACACATACACATATATATACGTACATATATATACACACATATATATACATATATATACATACATATATATACATACATATATACATATATATACATATATGTATATACGTACATATATACATATATATACATGCATATATATACATACATAAATATGCATACATATATGCATACATACATATATATACATACACACATACACACACACACACACACACATATATATATATATATATATATATATATATATATATATATATATATATATAGTGTTAATGAATTCCATATATATCAGTGACCAAGAAATTGTCTTGGTGTCAAATACTTTTAACTGTTTTTAACTCATTTTAGGGCGCTGAATTCAGAAATTCTTTCGCTTTTTTCCATAGGGTCAAGTTTTTCTACTATGGTATACCCTTCTCTGTAGGTAGCTAATACGTACAATAAAAACAGCCAAATTGAAAAAAAAAAACAATTTGTGTATGTAACTTTACGACAAATATTCATGAAATACAAACAAAATATTTACAATGAAAGCTTGAAATTATAAAAAATGATCAACATAGAAATCATCGTCCATAAGTTGACATTTTACTTATTTGTCTAGATGTGGAGATGCACTAAGATCATCGTGCTTGATAGACCAACAGTAGTTTCCACGCATGGTTGCATCCCAGCTATATTGATAGTGATCTTCCGTCTCGCTGAAGTCTTAATGGAAGCACTCTTGTTGCTCGTTGCTCACATCAGCTACATTTTTTTTTGAAAACGAGCAAGATGGCTGTGTAAAAAATGTAACTTGATGCTCATATTTTCCCCCATTTGATGGAAATTTATAATTTAATATTTCAGCAAGATCTTTTTAGTTAGACACCTTTATCTTTCGCAGGAAAAATTTTACTACATTCATAAATGCCATTTAGGCACTCAATTCTGAAGAATTCATAAAATTATATAAATTAGTGCCATACATTAAATTTCGAATCAGGGTCCATAAAAATTCCAGCTTTAAATTTCTCATTAGTTTTTTTTTCTGTGAATTTCATGAAAACAGTCGTTATTTTCTTAAGAGATTTAACAAACTGTTTCATGATGCAAAAATGTATGTGAGGAGTAAACACAATTTTAGAACGCTCCACCAAAGGAGAATGCAGCACATGCAGAGAGCATGGGATAAGGTCACTGCGCATAGACCAATCTTTTTTTGTATCTTATGCGTTGTGATTGCCCTGCTATCCCATAAACACAAGAAGCAATACAATTTTGTATAGTCACCTTCTAGTGCGAAATTCAACAATTTTCAAATCGACGCATTATAGCTGTTTGTATGAAATGTTTACCAGAAACAATTTGATTTCATCGTATTTTCCTTTGGCCGAGAGGAATTTATTGATATAAATTGTCATTGTGAGAAAGAACACATTTTAAACATTTTTTGGAACTGTCTATTAAAAGACCCCCATCTTAAGACGAATACTCATCGAATCCGGCAGCGTTGTTGCAATATACTAGGTAGTTTTCATGAGTGAAATAGCGCAAGAAATTAATAGACGTTTTATGTACAAGTTTATGACCGTTCCAAGCTGAAGTAGACTTTTTTAGTCTAAAAGTTCAGCAGATAATTTCCTTGGGAAAAAGGCTGTGGTAGTTAAGAAGGAAAACCGACACGTGAACCATCGGCGTCACTACTGTCAATGGACAAAATTTAAACTAAGTCTTCTTCAGAAACAGGCAATTCCAATTCGTGCAAGCCTTTAAACACTAAAACATGAAATTTCATTGCAGTGTGGAATTGATGGAATTGATTCGATACTTGTGAGATGTATTCCTATATAAAACCTATCTTAGAACACTTTCAGGTACATAACGTACATTTTTTTCAAATTTCAAGAAATTTGGCTTCGATGTTTTGTAGTTTATAGGAAACGAACTCACACACACATCCTGTCTTTTATATACAAGTTAACATTTATATACACACAGTGTTGCAAATGTATTCATTAGTTTACTTGCTGGTACGAAAAAGCATTGTAGTTGGTATTGTAAATGCATGATATTATTACTATAGTCATTGCATGTTATTTATCCTTCAACTTTTATTGAATATGTTAGCTTCCATTACGCTAAATGGACGTGCAAATGTAATGCCTCCTATTTTTATTCCGCCTAAACGAATCAGAAGCATTCAAATATTCATTGTCATCATAGCTGACGTTATAAATGTATAACTTGAAAGATTCATATCTCTGTTGCTGATACTGACGGTGTGAGACTCTAAGAATGCAACCCCTGTCATCGATATGGATCAGAAGCAGGGCTGCGTCATTAAATTCATTCACCCAGGAAAAATGAAACCGATCAACATTCACCGGCGTCTGTTGAAATTTTATGGGGCTGATGCAATCCATGTAAGCAGTGTTATGACGTGAGTTCGTCAGTTTCAGAGTTGCAAAAGCGATGTCAGTGAAAAAACGCGCTATGAACTTTTACGACATCAGAAAAGTCTGATGAAAAAGTGTTTTGATAATGATGCTGACTATGTAGAAAAATAAATTCTAGCTCACAAAGTCGTTTGTTTTAATGGCACACTTCCCGTTTTTGTAGTTTTAAAGGTTTTAGTTTTTGAATTTTAAAAATAGGAGGTATTATATTTCTAACGACCCTCGTATATGTACTATAATTTTATATTTTTTATGTATTGACTTTGTGGCATAAATTACATAAACTTTATGGAAGATTGAAATTCTAGGATAGTGCAATTACTATTTTGCCAAACATTATAACATATATGTAGACAAGGTGATTTATTTCTGTAGAATTGAGCGTGATAAACAAAGAAGAAAGCGAAGAAGAAAGCGCCGACGTGCGTGTGCAGTATGTGGCTATACGACTTACGTTCAGGTGGGATCTGAGAGAGAGATTAAAAATGGCGGCTGTGAAAGTGAATGAGATTACACCGCCCACTGCACACATATACAAATGGAATGGACTCAGTGTTTTTTTTTTTTAATAAAATGCCTGTTGGCAAAGGTGATGGGGCAGAACTCGTACTTGAAGTTGACAGTAGTGAATTCTAGCAGAACTTTTTGTTTATTTTATTTATTTTTTGCTTTTTACCGGCCCATTTAACTATAATCTCTTAAATTTCACTAGACAATTCTGCCGCTTGCCTTTTCGCCCCCCCCCCCCCGAATTCAACTTGGATGTCTTTAAGTCCAACACAAACAAATTCCTGATGAACCGCCGCCTTAAGTAATGACACCTTATCAAATCTCCAATACTAACTATTACTACGATACTATCTCATTGATTACTGTACACACAATAACCCTTATCCCCGACTGGCTGATGGACCTTGATAAGTGGTGACCTCCATGTAAAAATAAAGCTACAGTCATGCAATAATGGCTACGTATAAATAGTATAGTGTATGGTGTGAGAGAAAATGTGGAATAAGATAATAATATATTTTCAGGTAAAGCCAGGAAAAAGCAACTATTCAATACCACATAAATTTACCTCGGAAATAATAATAATAATATTTCTTTGTCTGTTTTTGTTTTTAATATCGAGATTTGAGAAGGAAATAAATATGCCATTAAATAATTGCGGTTTTACTAATATAAACCGTTCATAAAGGAAAGATATGAACATTATATGTATTATCCCTATTAAAAGTGATATTTTTTCTTGCAATTACATGGGTATTAAACACTTTTATTCTATTTAAAAATTATTAAAACGAACTATTTTAATATATTTAGTAATGGATATGCGAGCCACTACATATAGGTTAACTTATTTGCATATTCATTTGGAAAAGGAGAGCTCAACGGATTAAGGCCGGGGGAGATGAGGGGGGCAGTGCGAGAAAGGTTCAAAGTCGTAGTACTTTTTCTGAAGCCAACCATTGCTCTCTTTAAACGTGTGGACCGGCGCCGTGACCTACTGCCACAATAGGGTCTGTTAGCGACCACCTGGTTGCCGCAGAGGATCTTCACGTTCTTCAGCACATCCAGGTACACTTTGGTATTGACTTTAAAGCCGAATTCGAAAATGTGAGGTGGCATGATGTGGCCATTACTTGAAACCACACCAAAAACTATACTCGTGGCCGGAAACTTCGTTGTGATGTGCCGTCAAGCATTGAGCCATCTGGATTTGCATTTTGAGGATGCTGCGCAATGGTCCATGCGGCCGCATTGGATGGCCTGCGTTCACTAGGCTTACTAACAAACTGAAAAGGCAGTCATTCAGGGCAGTGGTAGAGTCTGCCCTTGTTTACGGTGCTACAGCCTGAACACACACCAAAATATTGGAAAGAAAATTAGACGACACATACACCCGTATGCTACGAATAGTACTAAATATATCTTGGCAAAATCATTTCACGAAGCAGCAACGTTATGGCAACCTACCTGCCATATCTAATACTATCAGGGAAAGACGCCTGCGATTTGTCGGTCACTGTCTGGATTGGTGAGAGCTGAATTGCTATGGCCTTCCCGACATGGAAGTGCAAGCAAAGAAAGGTCTAGATCCACGTACATCCAGTAAATAGCACACGACGCCAACCGTGAACCTAAATATCTGAGGCTGCTAAGGGAAGACAGGAAACTTTGGAGAGGAAGAGTCACATTAGTCTGGGCAAGGAACCCGTCCTGATGATGACGCAATGGTCAGTTGTCATAACTTGAATCGGTAGAGAGCATGAGTTTTACAGCGGCGCATCTCCTATTGAACATTGTGTTATTTGCCGACGGGATAGAAGGCTCTTATCGCGCTTGAGATTTTTTACACAAGTGGCTAACTAGTAGATGGAATGCAACAATAAAGAATAAAAGAAACCCGATGTTCAATTAACGGAAATGGAATCATGTCGTCTTTTCCAGGGCAATACTTTTAAAAGTCAATCCTGTAAATTTAAAATCCAGCAAAAAAAAAGAGGGAAGCCCATTTAATTCACATTGTCCATTAATTAGGCGAACGTGAGGCTACCAATCAAGTTCTGAAGACGATATAAATAGAGGTTCAGTGAGTACGCGTGTTGAATAAATGATTAAAAAAGGCGGTAATTAAAAAAGTAAAAACGAGAAATTTTGTGAAAGGAGAAATAATGATAAATGCTATGAATAGGTAGGAGACGAAGACAGATATAAATTGAGGAGACGCAATGAAAATCGACGTTGATTTAGATAAGTGCAAATACCAAATAAGTAAATATAAAGGGAAATAGAAAAAAAAGCAAATATAATAACAGTAACTTGAGAAAATTGCATCAAAAGTGCCAAAAATCAGGAAATGTCGTATTTCACTTGAAGCATTGCTTATCAGCTACAAGGTGTCTTTGAAGGCTTGTCAATGCACGAATTATTCAGTTGTTGTAAACAAAAAATAAATAAACACTGATAAATAATTCAATACTTTTCAATAAATATTCATATATTTATTGACCTGGCTGGAGATGGTATATTCCTAAAATATTATTGGGAGCAACCCCTATTCTCAAGAAGTAGAAAATGTATATCTACTTTTTACATTTTCTACCTCTTGAGAACAGGGGTTTCCCCGAAAAATTGCGGAATATCCCATTTATAGTCAAGTAATTAAATAAATGTATATTTACTGAAACCTATTGAATTGTTTATCATTGTTTATTTATTTATCTGTGTACAACGACTGAATCATTTTAGTATTGGCAAGCCTTCTAACACACCCATTATATAGGTAATTAATTAATGATTTCGAAGACAAGTGATGGGAGTTGGAATATAATTTAATTTGCATATGGGTGAGAAGTTACTTTCAAATTACTTTTATACACCACATTAAAAAGAAAGAAAAGTAGCAACGAAAACGATAACATCAAAATGGACAGCAGTGGCTTAAAAGCAATGATTCTAACTGATCCGACAATTATCTCGAACCATATAAAACCTCAGCATTACTAAAAAAATACGAGAACATATAAAACAAAAAGGCAAGAGTTGGGACGAGACTGAATAATGGAAACTCTACGGAGTAATTGTCTAGTATGTTGTCCAAGTGATGAGACTAGATCCAGGAGTAGAGCTGCTGGCAATGTAGCATAAACTTGTCCAATACTTCGGATATTAAAAGATCTTTTAATTAGACGATTGTTAATTGTTTATACGTTAAATTATGATTTTCTCTTCAGTGGCTCTTAATGCCACTCTCTTTTATGTTAAATGCTTCTTTTTCTTTATTAGTAATAATTGTATCAACTAAACTACGTAGAAATTGAAATTATTTCAAACTGAAACTAGTTATAATGATAATGATGTTTAAATGTGGTAAACTTTAGTTAACATATGTTGTATTTTACTGAAATTATAGAACGATGTCGTATGGAATTTAATAGTGTATATATATATATATATGTGTATATATACATACATATATATATGTATATATATATATGACTACATCATTTAATCATATAGATATACGAAAATATTATTTTATGCGTATTGATCAACAGTGATCAATACATAGGTAGAGCATGGTAGTAAGTTATAAAAATAAAGGGTGACCAAAAAAAAACGGGCCCAACTCTAATTAGGGCATGTTTCTTAGTGTTTTGTTCGAATGAAATGAAACTTTGGCCATAACTAGTTTATTATATTCAAAACATCACATCAAAACACTAGGGACTTTCGCCTTTTTTTCTCCGTTCTACAGCATATGATCTAGATGGCCTCCATTTAGCTTTTGTTTTTCTTGGGGGAGATCACCCTGTATATATGGCAATTAAGCTACACAGAATATTCCGCGTTTCATCCACGCTAGGATTCGTCAAGCTGTGTAGTTTATTGCCATATATATTTTTATAACTTACTATATATAATATATATATAATACGTATCATATACGTTTGAAACCAAAATAACGCATTATTACAAAAGAAACAGATGTGTATTTTGTTTGAAATTTATATTGAAATTTATAAATATATTTCGAAAATACACCTCATCATCAGTATGGCTTTCTTTTTTTTTCTTTTACCTTGTTGTTGTTGGAGAAGAGAAGCAGGAGAAGTCCATTTGTTGTTTTTTACGGTTGTCTTTTCAATTGTCGGAACGGTGCGTTGGTCACGCGGAATTCACGTTATGGTTTGTGTTCCTTGATAGAAGCGCTGGTTGAGTTCGAATAAAATAAATTTCTATTATATACGTTTGAAGTCAAAACAACGCATTATTACAAAGTAGATATTTATTTTGTTTGAAATTTGAAAAGACTAACGTAAAAGCAGCAAATGGACTCTTATTGATTCTATGCTCCAACAACAACGTCGCATAAGAAAAAGAAAGAAAGACTTACTGATTATGATATGTATCTTCAAAATATGTTTATAAATTTCAATATAAATTTCAGACAGAATAAATATCTGCATTGCACTGTTGATTTTATAAACAAATCTTAGCTGTAAATAATGGCTTCACTTAGATCTTAAAATGCTTACGTCAAGTATCAAGGTTTAGTTGTCCTTTAAACAACAACATGCATTTCGATCACGCCCGTCTTAGAAAGCTGTTGTTTTTATGAAATGAGTTTTACATACTCATATGAATTAATGCTGAATATACACCTTTAGAGCATCATGTTTCAATTCTACTTTTAAAAAAATTCATTTCGATCGCGCCTGTTTATTACAAAAGAATCTGCAGTTGATTTAATCTGTATGTGGTGAGAACAACATCCAAATGAACATGTGATGTAAGGTTGTATAATTGTGTTTCCGTTGGTCTAAATTATACTTTTTATTTAGATTTTTTAGATTATCGATTTTCGATGCTTATCGGACGTATCCTGATACAAAAGTGCCTCCATGTGAAATAAGGAAAAAATCGGCCCAGCAGTGTTGCAGTCTATAGAGACCCCCCACACACACAAAAAATGTAATTATATATAATGGTCGAGATAGAGATATTATGCATATTATTTCAATAAACAAATTTAATAAAAAACCTACCCGCTACCCGAAAACAATTACTCTATAAATATCAATCTGTATAAAAAAGGAAACATTTTTTTGTTTCACATTTTGTTGATTTAGTGAAAAATGACAGCTACAAATGATTGTAATGTTGTTATACAATATATTCCAATTTGGGGAAAATTTATGGTCATTTAATTGTATAATAAGAAATAAACAAAATGGTTACGTTGATATGGTGATTTTTTAATATTAACATATAGGGGTTTGTTTTGGATAAGCATAAAATTTTTTTAAAAAAATTCAACATAAAAACATAAATGAAATAAAAAAAAACTTTAAAAAAAAACAGAACGCAAATATATCAAATAAAACAATCATTTGCTCTTGACTTATTTAAAATGGTAAGATTCTGTTTTATTATTTGCTTTCAAAAATAAAGTAAAGTAAACAAATATTTTTTAATACTAGCAGCTTGCCAGATGTGGCCTAGTCGTAAAATACTCTTCTTCTTCTTCTTCTTTTTTTCTTGTCCTTCTTCTTCTCCTTCTTCTTCTTCACATTATTATTATTATTATTATTATTATTTTTATTTTTATTTTTATGGAGCCAGTTCTCTATCGATTATTATATTGTACCCAATATATAGTAGTGAGTTCAAAAGTTTACATGAAACCTATGACTTTGGTTCGATCAGTTAAAATCGAAACCAAATCATTTAGCTTTCAAGCGGTTTTCGTTTCCACCTAAGTCAACGATACATGCATATTACATTTGGAAAAATTAATACAGTTAAATATATAATTGTATATTTGTGCATGCGTAGAAAATTAACATTACGTGGAACTACACCTGCTTCTTTCACAATTTTCAATTTCGACACTACTTGCCATTTATTTTTTCGGTTAAAAGCAAAAAAAAATTGTGTTTCACTGGTCCGAACAACCCATATATCAGGTTTAAAGTCTGTACACACAATACCGACAGAGTAGTTCGGTAAAACTCGAAACACAGATAGATTAATTTGGTAATATACGATGTGCCTTAAAGAAGACCCATACTTTTTGTATGGGCATTTAAAATTGTCGTCGATTCTTCAGAATTCAGAATGGGTGTACTGTGCATTTTATGAGATTACTGACCAATTTTATGCATAGCGTATGTGCGTGACTGATAGGCTAGGAGATGGGAGTGAAGTAGTGTATGTTTCAATTTCGATTCTAGCTTATAGCACAAAGTCACACACACATACACACACATACACACACAAAGACACACACACACACACACACATATATATATATATATAGTTTTAATCTTACAACTATATATTAGGTTTAACATAATAATCGATAGAGAATTGTCTCTATAATAATAGATACGTAATTTGCATTAATGAAAATATCATATTAAAGCTTTTCTTACGACCGGGCAACGCCGGGCAACCTACTGGTATATATATATATATATATATATATATATATATATATATATATATATATATATATATATATATACACTGATGAGCTGTGACACAGCGAAACGGTACTGTATGTGGATGACTACATATATATATATATATATATATATATATATAAAGAGATAGAGAGAGAGAATCAGAGAGAGAGAGAGAGAGAGAGAGAGAGAAATGCGAGCATGAAACTTATATGGTTAAGCTTTAAGCTTAAACAAGGAAAATAAAGGACTAATTTCTTAAACTGGAAAAAAAAGGAAAAGATAAAATTATATGTTAAAATATTGCAGCATTAAGAATTGATTATACAATGTTAGAAAATAAAATTAAAAAATACTTAATGCTGCAATATTCCAACTTATAATTTCATTATATTATTTTATAGAATACCCTGTCTTTTTCTTTTCCAGTTTTAACAACTTGTCCTTTAGTTTTTAATGTTTAAGCCTAAACATTTTATTTTCATACTCGCAATTTTCCAGAGTAATTCATTATTTTTCAGGATTCTAGTAAATTCGTTTTTCATTGTTAAATTTCAGTCTTATTTTTTGCACCCATAAAAATAGCATACACATATGTAATAACAATGCACGACACTCCTCTGCTTTCAATAAAATATCCTCAATTATTCCTGTTTTATCCTTTCATTTCCTCTGTTTGACTTGCTACTTCTCTTTTCGCGAGAGCAGTGAATTGGTATCAACACTAGTCGCTGAGGCGACATGGTTGCAATAAAAACAAGCCATAAAAACGTCGCTCATCTCCTTACGTTTTTTTTACTACTTTGAATACCAGTAAATTCATTATAACTTTTGTTTTACTAAACGAAAATTGATTTTTTTTATAATGCAGCTGAGAAGGTGGTCTCTAAACTGTAACAATTGTTTGAAGTTTGATCAAAAAATGCGTGAGCGGTAAAGCCTTAAGTCAGTTCTAAATGACTAAAACTGCCACTTTAGTACACGTTCCAACACTAACGTGTTTGAATTATACATATATATATATATATATATATATATATATATATATATATACATATATATATATATATATATATATGTATATATATGTATGTATATATACATGTATATATATGTATGTATATATATATGTATGTATATATACACGTATATATATATGTATATATACATGTATATATATGTCTGTATATATATATATATATATACATATATATATATATATATATATATATATATATATATAATCAATTATATTTGTTTCAATTGTCGGCTCAGGCATATTCTCGATACAATTACGTTAATGAGTAATAAACGAAGGCGCAGGTCTCTAAATCAATTGCGGCCTTTAACTCGGACCTTTAATCATCTCTGAGTGTGAAAGCCCTCTCCGCCATTTTGCCAGTCAATAAATCGTAGAATATATTTCAGTACATTTAATTATGCTAATCGATATCCCTGTAGGATTCTGTTACGTTCAGCAAGTGTGTCACATAATAGCATGGGTAGTAAGCCTTTCCAAACATTAGTGCGCACTGTGTTAATATATATATATATATATATATATATATATATATATATATATATTACGTTGGTAATAGCTCTAACAGACACATGCTTCGTCTTTTGAAAACTCAAAAGTGTGGCTGAATCGAAGCAAAGAATTAACCTTACGTCTTGAACGGCGAACAGTTCTAATCATACAATATCAAGCTTTTGTAAGAAAACAAACTTTCTGGTTTTAGAATTTATATTTGAAATATAAATATAAACGTGTGTTATTAATAGGGCTATGAAAAGAGAACATTCTTATCATTGTTTTGACTCTCTAGTATATATCCGACACATGTAGACACAGTTAATCAATCGAGAACTACATCAGTCTATCTAAAAAAAAAAATGAGATATTAACTGATATATACTCAAGAGTCAAAATAATGAAAAGAATATTCCCTTTGCACAGCCCCAGTTATTAAAATATATATTTAAAATATATACACATGCATATATCTATCTCTATATATACGTATATAGTAACTACCATCACGTGTTACATATAGTGTATATATATATATATATATATATATATATATATATATATATATATATATATATATATATATACCTTACCTTTACACTTCATAGCTCGGAGGTACAGGTGAGGTACAACGAGCTCTCCGAGCTATGAAAGAACAATGGTGGTACAATAAGGCAATTGCACTGCAGGGAGCTACTGACAGCAAGAACATGAAAGCCTTCTGTGATGGTCTGAAAGAGGTATTTGGTCCTCAGAAAAGTGGTGCTTCCCCATTAAGCACAGCCGATGGAGAGGCATTGCTGACTGATAAATCAGATATTGTCAATCGTTGGAAGGAGCACTTTGAAACACCTCATCTGTCATTGACGGCGATGTCGTGTCCTCTATTACTCAGAATCCAGATATTCCAGAATTGTCTTTGGAACGTGCTTATCAGAAGGTATGGGAATCCATCAAACAAATTGCTTCTGGCAAGTCCCCATCACCAAAGGATCCAATTCCGCCTGAAGTGTACAAGCATGGTGGGCATGTGCTGGTAAAAAAGCTCCATGCTCTCTTTGTAAAGATATGGAAAGCAGGCCGAGTTCCACAGGACTACAAAGATGCCTGCATCAAACATCTCTACAAAAATAAGAGAGTCAAGAATGTCTGTGACAACCATCGGGGGATATCTCTGCTTTCAATTGCAGGAAAGATTCTAGCTAGGCGCATTCTAAACCGAATAATAAATCGTCTCGTTGATAAGGTGTATCCAGAGTCCCAGTGTGGGTTTCGGTCGGGTCGCGGCACCATTGACATATTTTCCTTACGTCAGGTGGCAGAAAAGGTCCGTGAGAAACATCAGGAATTGTGTATGGTGTTTGTTGACATGACGAAGGCCTTCAACACTGTGAATCCGATGCTCTTTGGAATGCTTTAAGAAGGCTTTGTATTCCAGAAAACATGCTGAACGTGATCATTTCCTTTCACGAGGGGATGAAGGCCAATGTTGTCTAAGATGGTATGATGTCTGATCCATTTGATGTTACGAATGGGACCAAACAGTGATGTGTAATGGCGCCAGTCCTCTTTGCGCTCTTCTTTTCACTAATGCTGAAACATGCATTTGATGATTTGGACACTGGTGTCAAGTTTCAATTTCGGTCATCCGGTGGGCTTATTTAACCATCAACGGTTTAAGGCCAAGACTCTTCTTCGCACCGAAATTATTCGCGACTTGCTCTTCGCTGACGATGCCGCACTGGTAGCCACATCCTTTGAAGAAGCCCAGGTTCTTCTTGATCTATTTTCAGCCGCGTGCAGGGCCTTTGGCCTGACAATTAGCATAAGGAAGACTGAGGTAGTGCATCAGCCACACCCTACTCCAAAACAAGTTGAAGGCATAAAGCAAAATCAACCAGAGTATAGATTTCCTGCGCGCAAGCTGAGAGTCGACGGTTATGATATCAATTATGTCAAGTCCTTTCCTTACCTTGGTAGCAAGGTGAACCAGGGCGGTTCTCTTGATGATGAAATTGTCAACAGGATTGCTAAGGTCACTTCTGCCTTTGGAAATCTTCGCCATCGCTTGTGGAATGAAAGGGGTATTCGACTAGACACAAAAATCCTTGTCTACCGTGCTGTTGTTCTTTCCATTCTTCTTTATGAATCTGAGTCATTGACCCCATACAGACATCATATTAATCAACTGGACGTTTTCCACAAAAGCTGTATACGCTCCATATCTGGTCTTAGCCCACGCGACAAGGTATCAAATGCCGAATTATTCACAAAATGCAAAATATCTGGCATTGAATCATTCCTTATTCAATCGCAATTGCGGTGGGCTGGTCATGTATTGAGGATGGCCGATGACAGAATTCCAAAAATTGCGATGTACAGTCAATTTGAGGGTGGTAAAAGAACTGTCGGACGACCTTGGCTAAGGTACAAGGACAAGTTGAAGAGTAACTTGTCTGCAGTGAACATACCATACAGGAGTCTTGAAGATGAGGTGAATAACCGAAAAGGATGGAGATCAAGGTGTTTTGAAGGTCTCCAGAGGTTTCAATCTGAAAGCTTAAGGCAACTGAAAGAAAACAGAGTAAGAGCAAAACGACTAGCAGCCGCACCAATATCTGCAGCATTAAATCCACATTCATGTTCTATTTGTGGCCTTGTTTGCAAGTCCCTTGCTGGACTAAAAAGTCATCAGACGCAAAAGCATAAATGAGTTTTAGAAATATGGGTTGTCCGAACCTCATACGTGGAAATCGACGGGAGAGTCGATCATATATATATATATATATATATATATATATATATATATATATATATATATATATATGTATATATATATATATAAATTTATATATATATATATATATATATTTATATATAAATGTATAAATAGAGAGAGAGAAAGAGATAGATAGAGAGGGTAAATTATGTTTTCATTCGCGTTTCATTCTCGTGAGAATTCGTCACGCATGACTTAGAATTTTCACGTGAATGAAACACCGAATATTCTGTGTAGCTTAATTGTCATATATTTTCATAACTTACCACCTTGATCTACCTGTATACTGTTGAAGTAAATACTGATAAATTTACGCATAAAATTATATCTTTGTATATTATTTTATGTGATTAAACGAAGTAATCATATATATATATATATATATATATATATATATATATATATATATACATACATATATATATATATATATATATATATATATATATATATATTTATACATACATATACCGTGGGGTCCAGATTTCGGATCTCGCTAGAACTCAACATTTTTTAAATGCAAATATAAATATGTATCCGTCGTTCTTATAACAATAACTTATTTCATTATATTAAAAAAGTACTTGCACACGCACAGTTGTATTTTACAAACTGTGCTATTCTAAATGCGTTTTTTAAAAGTATCTCTCCCCACCACTTGACGTCCGCCTTTTCTCTAGCTCGTCCTCCCACGTCCATCTTGACCTATGCGCATTTTGCTTCTCTTCCTCGACTAGATTCTGTCCGTTACTCTTTTTATTTCCTCTTCTTCCCGTGGCGCTAGCGCCTGCACAATTACTTACTTTGAACGAATGCTATGACGGCTTTTGCTACTATTATTTTTGCTAGTCAGCTATCATACAGCTGCTGCTGATTTTGTCACACGCGCGCATACGCGCTATGTTTTTATAAGAACACATGGTTTCGTTACACACAGACACACACACGCACGCGCGCGGCAGCAAATCATTATTCAAGCACATCAAGCACAGATATTTTTCCGATTTTTCTGGATATCTTTTTGATTCGCCAAGCGGTCCTTTTTTTTATTTCAATTGGAATATGCATAAGATGGCGTCCAAAAGTTGTTTTTCAGCCATATTCTACTCAAGCGCTTTTTTATCGGTGCGTCCGTTTATCATCCGAGGTGGTTGTTGCTGTTGTCGTTCTCTTTTTCTTTTCTTTTGAGGTTTAGTGTATTTATGTTTATAATATATATATATATATATATATATATAGTGATTTAAAGCTCATGAGGGTTTTTGACATTTTCTTTTATATATATATATATATAAATATACATATGTGTGCATACATATATGCACATATATATACATATATATACATACATACATATATGTGTGATCGTTTATGTATATTCATGTTTATTTAATTTATTTATTTGTTTATTTTCTATTGTTTTTGTTAGTTTGTAAAACTAACAAAAAACAATAAAAAATAATTTATTTGTTTATTTTCTATTGTTTTTGTTATTTGTTTATTTTCTATTGTTTTTGTTAGTTTGTAAAACTAACAAAAACAATAGAAAATAAACAAATAAATAAATTAAATAAACATGAATATACATAAACTATCACACATATATGTATGTATATATATGTATATCTATGTGCATATATGTATGTACACATATGTAAATTTATACATATATATATATATATATATATAAAATGTCTGCCTTAAACCACTAAACTAGTTTTAAAACAGATCCTTTGTTCGATAAAATGCATGCCCATTGGCTGATAGGAAGGTGCGCGGTGGATACTAGAAAGCCGATTGGCTAACTAAAATCCTCAACAGAAGAGGACCATATAAAAGCGATAAACAACCACAGAATTCGCGCATAAGCGTGACGAATCCTAGAGTGGATGAAACGCCGAATATTCAGTGTAGCTTAATCGTCATATATATATATATATTATAAATTACTAACTAGCTCTACCTACGTATTGAGCACTTTTGAAGTAAATACTTAAAGTTTACGCATAAATCTATACTATCGTATATTAATTTATGTGAGTAAATGAAGTAGTTATATATATATATATATATATATATATATATATATATATAATGTTTTGTATTAAATAGGAGAAATCCCGAGGTTTTAGTTGTCAATTTTTTCAGACCCGATATAAATTGTAGTAGACGCATGTCAAGAGAATTAGTAAGAGACAATCTCCAGCTAGATGTTTAAGTACAGTTAAGCAGCCTATAACCACAAAGATTTGTGCTGTGTTTATCTGATCAGACGGACGATAATTTTCTTTTTTTCTCGAATCATGTGAGACATATTTTATTTACTTTCGTCGGACTTACATTTAAGACAAAGATTACGACGAAGAGACATCTGTTCTGTGTATGAGTTTAGTCACCGGTTGTTACTATTCTATCTATGGATGTTTTTTTTTTAAATCAACAAAGCCTGTATATAAGAGCAGATTATTATATGCGTAAAAGTATTTGTTTCTATTATATAAATAATAAAGTAAATTCAATTCCCTCTTTCTTAGTGACAAATATAGTTTGTATATGTAAGTTTCTTTCGTCCTCTATTTATACTAATTTTATACGCGTGTTTTCGTAAAATAAAAGTTCTTTGTTTTTTTTTTAAATGATTAAAAGTTTATATTGTCCGAGATCTCTAAAGATAATCATACGCGCAGGAAGGCGTGCCTTTATTTAAAAACACATATGTTCATAACATCATAATAAATTGTCATTTTCCTCTTACTACTGTATATTTAGTAAGGTGATTTTTTTTTACTTAAATACACATTCTTTCTAGTTTTGTTTGGTTAATCAAAATGTGTTCAATATTCTCGATTGGTAGAATAGCATATAAGCAGAGCATATTATTGTTCACTAACAATTGTCAAGACTATTCATAACTTTAAGTCTTTAACAATAGGAGCACCTAGCGTTGCCCAGTCCTAAAATACGGTTAAATATCATATTTTAATGTATGCAGATTTTGTATTTATTTTTATAGAGTCAATTATCTCATATTATACCAATATATAGCCATGATTTCAAAAGTAAAAAAATATATATGCTTTGAGTGTCATCAGTTAAAATCGAAACCGAAACCGAAACCAAAACACAATAAAACATAATTTTATGATTGAAACTATGTCTACAAGCTAAACAAAGACTGAAGTTTATTTGTACCCAATGTGATTGGACTTTAGAAAGGAGTATTAATTTTATGAAATACAAGCTGGTTTCTATGGCAACATTATTTTTGATAGATAAGATGCAAGCAAGGGCGGTCGGACGCTCTACAGCTTTTTATCATTATAAAAATTACTTTTAATCCATTTCGTATTAAAGTTTCAAGCCATAAGAATTCACTTAGAAAAGTTATTTCCGGGTGAGCTTGTTAAATTAATTTATTTATGCTAGTGTAATTTTTTTCATTTGCTGTAAAGACATTTAAAGTGTTTTTATTTCCGAAACGGTAAAATTAAATATATTTTAAGGCATTATATTTTATATAAACGATTATGATTTTCCTAATATTAAATTGCATTAGGGATTAAAAAACAAAAGATTCATTGAATTGTATCCTATGAATTGAAATATCTACTTGTAAGATTTGCACTATTTATTAAATATCTTGTAATTAGAAAATTATAATTGAAGCGACTGTAACGGGAGTTGAAAGATATAGCGATAGGTGCATGATTTAGTACTAGATTTGTGTTCATACATATAAGAATGCGAAGAAATGTCTCCCCCCTCTCTGTCTGTCTGTCTGTCTGTCTGTCTCTCTCTCTCTCTCTCTATCTCTCTCTCTCTCTTAGACGGAATGGCCATTACAGACCAGCCGTTGACTCTCCTACAAATCATCGCCATTTCTGCGTCATTCAGAACAACAGCCATGTTAATATCGGTGATGTCCTTCACGTTTTCTGACAGCCATGCCTTTGGTCTTCCACGACACATTTAGCAAGGGCTTGTACAAAAGAGCAGATATATTTTAGGCTGTGTGTTTTGGATACATGTCTAAAAAATCACAATTCCCTGTAATTGATGTTGCCAGGCGATCTTCAGCATGCCCCAATCTTTTACAAAACTCATTCCTGTGTACGTTTGTCTACCCAACTTACACGACGAAGTCGACGGTGGCACGAGAATTAAAAAGAAGGAATATTCCGTTAACATTCTTTAAGATTCAAGATTCTTCTCCGATTGTTGATATTAAGAATATCAAAGTTTGCAGTCGTCGTTTTATTTGTGTGTGTGTCTTATGAAATGGGCCTGTCTTTCCAGATATTGCTTAGCGCAATCATTGCTGGTTTTGCTATGGCAATACGTCGGTTTGTTTCTTTGGTGTCCTCTATATTGTTTGCGAAACTGCAGCCAGGTAGTTGAAATCTTCTACATTTTCAACATTTTGATACTTCACAATTAGGTTCTCATCAGTTGGTGCCCGTCTTACTTTCATGACCTTTCAATGAAAGAAACACGCCTATTTTTGGACGAAATTTACTTCATACGATCTCTTAAACTATGGAATTATATTTTAAAGCCTCTATTTACGAGATCGGTTTGCGCATCGTTCCTGTTACTTATTATCGGTTCTGATAATATTATCAACCGGGCTAAAGATTACATGATATTCATATTTTCCTTATATAATACATTAAATTAAACATTCCATTCGCTTACTGCGGTTTCAACGTTTTCTGTGCCTTTTAATTATTGCTTCAATTATTTAGAGTTACTTTTGTCACATAATGAGACAAAGTAATTTTTGCTAAAGGTTATCACGATAAAATTGTCGCAAGATAAAAACGACATGATTACATTTGTGTTTTGTGAAAACCGTATTATTTTGTTGTTTTTTTTTTGCTGACCATATATTTAATAACCAATTTTGTACAAATCATAAGGAGCTTTCTATTATTTCTGAAAGTGACGCAATGTTCGACGAGCGAAATTAGAGATGCACCGCTGTAACACTCATGCTGTCTACCGACCGAAGTTATGACAACAAGATCATTGTCAGAACTCTCCAAATGCAAATCCGGACGGTTCAACACATGAGGTTAAAACTCCACGCATTAGATCACATTTTGGAATTGGTGGAGCGGAAGTGGTGGAGCGGAAGTGGTGGAGCGGAAGACACCACCAGAAAGACCCAGACCAAGGATTTCATCAAAAAGATCTAGGCAATCGTTGATGAAACTCCCACGCAGCCTAATCAAGAGATTACCAGAGATTTAGGCGTCTCACACACAACTGTTAATTCATGTATAAAGGAGGACTTGAAGTGTAGATTTTGAATGTGGAGACAAAGAGCTTCAGGCTAATTAAATTCGTTAAATTGCCCAAAAAACTGAAATATCACACGAAGCCTAATATGCCACCTTACATCTTCCAAGTCGGCTTGAAAGTCAACAGAAAAGTGTACAAAGATGTGCTGAAGTGTGTGGTGATCCCCTGATGCACTCAGGTGGCTGCTGGAAAATCCTGAGCGTAGCATCAGGACTCGCTGCCGGTCCACAAGTCCAAGCAGACCCACAGTTGGCTTCCGCAAAGCGCTAGACAAGTGTATTTTTGCCAGGAACTTGACATCTTGTGTATTGGTGGCGATGAAGTCTGTTGATATCGCTTATGTTTTTTTTAAACAATTCTCCAGCAGAAATTTTTCGAGATGCTTAAAAAAAGGGTAATCGGTAGGTGAGACGTCTGGAGAGTATAGCAGATGAGGCGGAGTTTCGTAACTCAATTCCTTCAACTCCTGTAGGGTTGGGTTAGTAACGAGCTGTCCGGCATCATCGTGTAGGAGAATTGGAACTTTTGCTGTTGAAGGAGTGCTACGACTTTGTACACTTCACTTTCTGATAATTCACCCCCTGACCTAAACACGCTGGGTTACTTCGTTTGATCGTACGTCGAGAACATATCTTACATGACCTCTCACAACACAAAAGCTTGCCTGATTGCCGTCATCTGCTGAGTATTCGTTGAACTTTTGCTAGCGCTTGTGGAAAAATTATGATTTAAGCTGAAGGCGGCTACATTGAGTAGTGTCAGCTCTGCTACACAATCAAATTACCTGAATTAGTTTTTTTTTTTTCAATAAAGTTTGGAAATAAAGCTGTAGTGTTGTTTTTTTTAGGGCGACAGATGCATCGTTGCATTCTGTATTTACAATTTATCCCAATGGTTAATGTATTATCACCTACTTTTGGAGGTTCGAGTTATTTATTGATATGCTCATATGCGTAAAGGTGTCATGTTGGATCTCATTATGACGTTTTACGATGACTTTTAAAGATGACTTTTAAAGATGACTTTTAAAGATGTCTTTTAAAGATGACTTTTAAAGATGTATTTTAAAGATGACTTTTAAAGATGACTTTTAAAGATGACTTTTAAAGATGACTTTTAAAGACGACTTTTTATGATGTCTTTTAAAGATGACTTTTAAAGATGTATTTTAAAGATGACTTTTAAAGATGACTTTTAAAGATGACTTTTAAAGATGACTTTTAAAGATGACTTTTAAAGATGACTTTTTAAGATGTCTTTTAAAGATGACTTTTAAAGATGTATTTTAAAGATGACTTTTAAAGATGACTTTTAAAGATGACTTTTAAAGATGTATTTTAAAGATGACTTTTAAAGATGACTTTTAAAGATGACTTTTAAAGACGACTTTTTATGATGTATTTTAAAGATGACTTTTAAAGATGACTTTTAAAGATGACTTTTAAAGACGACTTTTTATGATGTATTTTAAAGATGACTTTTAAAGATGACTTTTAAAGATGACTTTTAAAGATGACTTTTAAAGATGTATTTTAAAGATGACTTTTAAAGATGACTTTTAAAGATGACTTTTAAAGACGACTTTTTATGATGTATTTTAAAGATGACTTTTAAAGATGTATTTTAAAGATGACTTTTAAAGATGACTTTTAAAGATGTCTTTTAAAGATGACTTTTAAAGATGACTTTTAAAGATGACTTTTAAAGATGACTTTTAAAGATGACTTTTAAAGATGTATTTTAAAGATGACTTTTAAAGATGACTTTTAAAGATGACTTTTAAAGATGACTTTTAAAGATGTATTTTAAAGATGACTTTTTAAGATGTCTTTTAAAGATGACTTTTAAAGACGACCTTTTATGATGTATTTTAAAGATGACTTTTAAAGATGACTTTTTAAGATGTCTTTTAAAGATGACTTTTAAAGATGTATTTTAAAGATGACTTTTAAAGATGACTTTTAAAGATGACTTTTAAAGATGACTTTTAAAGATGACTTTTAAAGATGACTTTTAAAGACGACTTTTTATGATGTATTTTAAAGATGACTTTTAAAGATGTATTTTAAAGATGACTTTTAAAGATGACTTTTAAAGATGACTTTTAAAGATGACTTTTAAAGACGACTTTTTATGATGTCTTTTAAAGATGACTTTTAAAGATGTATTTTAAAGATGACTTTTAAAGATGTATTTTAAAGATGACTTTTAAAGATGACTTTTAAAGATGACTTTTAAAGATGACTTTTAAAGACGACTTTTTATGATGTCTTTTAAAGATGACTTTTAAAGATGTATTTAAAAGATGACTTTTAAAGATGACTTTTAAAGATGACTTTTAAAGATGACTTTTAAAGATGACTTTTAAAGATGACTTTTAAAGATGTCTTTTAAAGATGACTTTTAAAGATGTATTTTAAAGATGACTTTTAAAGATGTCTTTTAAAGATGACTTTTAAAGATGACTTTTAAAGATGACTTTTAAAGACGACTTTTTATGATGTCTTTTAAAGATGACTTTTAAAGATGTATTTTAAAGATGACTTTTAAAGATGACTTTTAAAGATGACTTTTAAAGATGACTTTTAAAGACGACTTTTTATGATGTATTTTAAAGATGACTTTTAAAGATGTATTTTAAAGATGACTTTTAAAGATGACTTTTAAAGATGACTTTTAAAGATGACTTTTAAAGACGACTTTTTATGATGTCTTTTAAAGATGACTTTTAAAGATGTCTTTTAAAGATGACTTTTAAAGATGTATTTTAAAGATGACTTTTAAAGATGACTTTTAAAGATGACTTTTAAAGATGACTTTTAAAGACGACTTTTTATGATGTCTTTTAAAGATGACTTTTAAAGATGTATTTTAAAGATGACTTTTAAAGATGACTTTTAAAGATGACTTTTAAAGATGACTTTTAAAGATGACTTTTTAAGATGTCTTTTAAAGATGACTTTTAAAGATGTATTTTAAAGATGACTTTTAAAGATGACTTTTAAAGATGACTTTTAAAGATGACTTTTAAAGACGACTTTTTATGATGTATTTTAAAGATGACTTTTAAAGATGACTTTTAAAGATGACTTTTAAAGATGACTTTTAAAGACGACTTTTTATGATGTATTTTAAAGATGACTTTTAAAGATGACTTTTAAAGATGACTTTTAAAGATGACTTTTAAAGATGTATTTTAAAGATGACTTTTAAAGATGACTTTTAAAGATGACTTTTAAAGATGACTTTTAAAGATGTATTTTAAAGATGACTTTTTAAGATGTCTTTTAAAGATGACTTTTAAAGATGTATTTTAAAGATGACTTTTAAAGATGACTTTTAAAGATGACTTTTAAAGATGACTTTTAAAGACGACTTTTTATGATGTATTTTAAAGATGACTTTTAAAGATGACTTTTAAAGATGACTTTTAAAGATGACTTTTAAAGACGACTTTTTATGATGTATTTTAAAGATGACTTTTAAAGATGACTTTTAAAGATGACTTTTAAAGATGACTTTTAAAGATGACTTTTAAAGATGACTTTTAAAGACGACTTTTTATGATGTATTTTAAAGATGACTTTTTAAGATGACTTTTAAAGATGACTTTTAAAGATGACTTTTAAAGATGTATTTTAAAGATGACTTTTTAAGATGTCTTTTAAAGATGACTTTTAAAGACGACTTTTTATGATGTATTTTAAAGATGACTTTTAAAGATGACTTTTTAAGATGTCTTTTAAAGATGACTTTTAAAGATGTATTTTAAAGATGACTTTTAAAGATGACTTTTAAAGATGACTTTTAAAGATGTATTTTAAAGATGACTTTTAAAGATGACTTTTAAAGATGACTTTTAAAGATGACTTTTAAAGATGACTTTTTATGATGTATTTTAAAGATGACTTTTAAAGATGACTTTTAAAGATGACTTTTAAAGATGACTTTTAAAGACGACTTTTTATGATGTCTTTTAAAGATGACTTTTAAAGATGTATTTTAAAGATGACTTTTAAAGATGACTTTTAAAGATGACTTTTAAAGATGACTTTTAAAGATGACTTTTAAAGATGACTTTTTAAGATGTCTTTTAAAGATGACTTTTAAAGATGTATTTTAAAGATGACTTTTAAAGATGACTTTTAAAGATGACTTTTAAAGATGTATTTTAAAGATGACTTTTAAAGATGACTTTTAAAGATGACTTTTAAAGACGACTTTTTATGATGTCTTTTAAAGGTGACTTTTAAAGACGACTTTTTATGATGTCTTTTAAAGATGACTTTTAAAGACGACTTTTTATGATGTCTTTTAAAGGTGACTCTTAAAGACGACTTTTTATGATGTCTTTTAAAGATGACTTTTAAAGACGACTTTTTATGATGTATTTTAAAGATGACTTTTAAAGACGACTTTTTATGATGTCTTTTAAAGATGACTTTTAAAGACGACTTTTAATGATGTATTTTAAAGATGACTTTTAAAGACGACTTTTTATGATGTCTTTTAAAGGTGACTCTTAAAGATGACTTTTAAAGATTACTTTTTTAAAGATGACTTTTAAAGATGACTTTTAATGATGTATTTTAAAGATGACTTTTAAAGATGACTTTTAAAGAGACTAAAATTATAAATTGATATTTAAACATTTTTATTAACCAATTTTCTTGTGCCATTTTGTTTTACTTTTCGTATTTAAACTCGAACTTAACAATTGATATGGTTGTGATACAGAGTGTGTATTATTTTCATTCCATTTAAAGTATAATTTTTTTCTAGATATTTGTTTGAACTCAAAGAATGTACCCTTAACAACACTAGCAAATCCTCAGCTCTACTTTAGTACGACGCTTTGAAGAGGATCTCACTATAATATAAACAGCGATCACGGGTAATTACTCCTATTTTTCAATGTAGATTATCTGCGTTTCGTGTAATTTATGCATTTTGATCCTTTGGAGAATCAACTTTTTTCAAACGCTTGCGTATTTTAAATTAACTACTTACCCGCCAAATATCTCGTTTCGGGTATTCTCTTGAGTTTTGTCCGTTTTGCACACTATTTTCAAATCTTCACTCTATTTGAATACATTCACTTATCTAAACGGACCAATTAAGTTCTCGTTTTTCTTAGGTGATTTCCTTTTCTTCTCTTTGCAACCTCTTTTCTACAGAAGAGACGTTGCGAGCCTGTCTCTGCTCTATCGCTATTTCTATGTCAAGTGCTCGTCTGAACATTAATTTATGTCCCCTTCTGGCAACTTTTGCAAAAAAAACCACTGGTGTAGCGACAATTACTATAAAAAATTTCTCTCACTCTATATGTGTGCCTAAATCGAAACAAAATTCTGTGAATTGTTCGCTTGCGGATCTCTGATATGCTGGCCTTCTTAACAGCTGACTACTATATGGTTGTCTTCAAGTCTAATATAAAGAAGTTTTAATTGAGCTATCTCTTTAAATAATCAAAATCTTCCAAATTCCAAACACTACTGTTTACTTCGTTTGAGTCTTGTTGACCACTGTATACTCATTAACCCTTATCTTCGAGTGGCCTTCGGGCCTTGACAATTGTGACTCTCTTGTAAAAGAAAAAAAAACATCTGGTCGTGACTGTAGTCCTGCTGTTGTTCCTTTCTCGTTGATAAATATTAATGTATTTCTATTGACTCTTTTTTTTTATTCTAGCTCTCCTTTTTGCTCTCTCTCTCTCCCTCTCCATCTCTCTCTCTCTCTCTACATCTATCTATCTCACACACAAGCACTTTTCCTCGCTTTCAACATGGGAAGAACTGTAATTCATATGAAAACGGTTGGCGGTCGGTGACAGGTCGTAACATTCATCGATTTGTCGCAATCGATCGGGTCATACAGTAACTAACGGCCTGATGTGCGATATGTTTAATTTTTATGTAAATGTAAATGTATGTAAATGTAAATGTATGTGAATGACTATATATATATATATATGTGTGTGTGTACATATATATATGTATATATATACACACTTATACGACAAGAATTTAACTATAAATTTAACAATATATATATATATATATATATATATTAGCAAAAGTGCCCGTCGTTGACTGGGTTCCAAAGCAACCTAGAGGAAATGGACTTTGATTTATGAAAGTATGATAGGTTATGAAAAGGAAGGGTTGTAAAGAGATAGCTTCGAAATCGGGTGTATTAAAACCAAAGCAAAATATAATAAAAGTAAAAATAAAATAGATAAACCCCATAATTTATTATACCATACGTCTTCACACTGAAACACTTATCAGAATATTCTGTGGATATATATTAAAAACCTTGTTAAACTTTGTGACATATTTCCATTCTATGGAGGGCAGGGGCGAACGTACACCCCATAATTTTATTATATCATATTTCTTCAAACTGTAACATAATTATCAAAGTATACTTACGCAGATAGATATGAAAAGTCTTCATTAAAGTGTGTGCCTATTTCCATTCTATGGAGGCTAGGCGCGAACGCAGACACCACAATTTTATTATAACATCCTTAATTAAGTTAAAACATACTTATCAAATTATTATTATGTATATCTGTATCAAAAACATTGTAAACGCTTTTTTTTTAATAATTTTTATTTTTTTTTATTTTCATACTTTGTGGACCAGGTGCGAACGCAGAACGCAGACCCCACAATTTTAATGAAGCACCGTTCTGCCAGATTAAACATACTCATTCCTGTGTCTCGATACATTTTCTATCATTATATGTGATCAGTTTTCTATAATAGTCAACCATATACGAGCCTATTCGTGATCAGACACACACCTACACATACACATGCACAGACATTCAGCTTTATATTATATATATATATATATATATATATATACATATATATTTAAAAAAGTCACTACTTACCAAAGCCCAAAAACCACTCGAGTATAAGGATAAATTAATGTACACTAGCTAATTGCAAATGTCGTAGTCATCGTTAGTAGCAGGAAATTTAGATAACTGAAGTGGGTGACTCATCAATAATTTTTTTCACGTTTGACTTGAAGATGACCGTAGACAGTTAGAAGGCAGGAAATATACGTTTAGGTTTAGGTACAGATGAAGAGTGGTGGAAATTATTGATAATATTTTCAGCTGGACAAGTTTGTTTTTTTTTTTTTTTTCGTGAAAATCAGGCCAGGCAGACAGTAGATTGGAGCTCGGAGGAGAACTTGCCACGCATATAACAATAAAGAAAAGACAGGCTCGCAAGTCTCTTCTGCGGGAAGGAGGTTGCAGAGAAGAGAAAGGGCAATCCCTAACAAGGCTAGGAAGGGTGTTTTAAACTCTGTCAAAGCAGAATAAGCTGCTTCTAGCAACTGTTGCCCAGATGTGGCAACAGTACTACACCCTTGGACGTACTTTGCTCTTATACAGGTAGAGAAATGCATCAGCAGTGAGATATCTACCGGACGTATCACGATTCCACCATTTTTTCCAGCAGCCTTGGCAACGGATTTTATGTACGTGTTTCATATCGAATTAGGAGTAAATGTCAGACGTAGAAGCTTGTCCAAATATAGAGTCTCTCCAAGACAAGGGCCACTCATTTTAATTGATGCCATGCGGGTATCAGAGCGTTAATGATATAAAGAAAGAAACTTGCTGTTAGATGCATTAAAATAAACCACCCACCCTTTTCCCATTGTACCACGTGATCAAGATTATTGAAAAGAGCACCGGAGAGAACTTGGTCATTAGCAGCCTTTGAAGTGTTGGCATTGATGGTAGTGTCGTTAGCACATATACCTATTAATGATTTTAGGATATTAATTAGAAGATCATTGATGTAGACCAGTAAGGGACTTCAGCATTAATCCTGTTAACTTCTTATTTCTGCCCATCAACCACTACTTTTATGATCCTATCAGAGAAAAATTATTTAATAATTGAAAAGACAATTCCTGCTATACCGAAGCTGAATATACACTATCAAAGGCATTTGATTGATATGTCAAGAGCAATTACCCGAGAAAGGAAACCTTTGTCGAGAGATTCGCTTATCCTACGAGATATAAATGTTAGCTCATCTGCTGTAGATCTAGCGGAACGGAAACAATAGTGTATGTCACTGAGGAGGTTATTTTTTCTTGGGTGATTAACTACTTTTCTATTTTACTTGCTTAGGACGCATAGGACACTGATTGGTCTGTATTGAGAGGGAGATGACTGATCATCAGATTTTTTTAAATACAGGACACATTGTTGTGGTTTTCCAGACAACGCTTCAACAGATTCGTAAATGTGGGACCTAGTTCTGGTTGGAACTTTTTGAGCACTACAACAAGAATGCCGTCAGGACCAGTTGCTATACTGGAATCGTGGATTTTGAAAAGCTTGACAACATCACGCACAGATATTTATATGTTTCATAGCGTGGTTTCTGATACAGGAAGAAATGCATTGATGATAGACGGGATAGTGTGCACATTAATATTCACGACCCTGCTTCTTGTTTGCCAACTTTGGTGGAAATCAAGCTGCTTCTCAGCTACTTTGGATTGATGGACTGAGCATACAACTCTCTCGCGTTCTGTATTACTCTTTTACAGTGGTTACTAGCAGTCCGGAAGGCGTCTTTAGTCGCAGTACATATATTTCGTTGGAAGCAATGGAAATACTGCTTTCTGTGCGCAATGGCTACAGCACTTCTTAGCAAAACGTAACAGCCAGCCATGGTTCTCTAACCATGGCTGGCTGTTATGTTTTGCTAATATTTTTTGGAGGGTAAGAAGCGATCTATACATACAATTAACAGTTTCTTCGGGTCTGAGAATATAGAGGATAAGTTCTTTTTAAACATGGACTGCAGAGGTAAATTTGATATACATGTACGAAAGCTATACCAGTCAGCCAGAGTATTGATATACTGTACGATGTAGAACTATGTCGAGGGGCTTACTACATATTGTTTGTGTCTTTACTGTGACAACCGAATTGTCGAGGATCCCAGTGGAGCCAGAACGGATGATGAAAATAGCTCAAGGCAAGTTGTGAGAAAATAGTCCACGAGACTTTCATACTGACCATTAATGTCGGGTACACGGTAGGGTTCGTGAACAATCTGAGTTAGATCATAAGCACTGGAGAAATCGTGACAGAACCTTCCCTCATCATCTGTCTTGTTTGAGTGGGCTAACCTTCCCACATTGTGAACATAAAAGTCTTTGAAGATGTGAATGTTAACCCAAGGATGAGCAGAATGTCGTCGATTTTCTCAGATATGCTCTAAATCTAAATCTAAAGATAGTAAATCCGCTGTTATAGTGCGATAGAAAACAAATATAAACGCAGTGCTGTGAGCACGTGCAATCCTAAAGCATATTTAGAGTTTTCTCGGGAAATAGCCATACCACAGGGAAAGCGAGTACTAATATAGACACATATTCAATGCCAATATCATGATTGGAGGTCAGATTTGGATGTTAAATTAGAGTATCCTTTAGATACGAACTCATCTTGGGAAATAGTCGTTCCGATGCCAGTTTCGCTAAGAATGAATAGGTATATTTTGGTCTTCTGTAATTAGATTTTTGGAATGTTTGAAAGGTGGAACGTAGACCCCTGATGTTGGGAAAGGAGGCACGGTAGTGAGGGTCCACGTTAGAAATTGGAGTTCTAGGTTTTACTGTGTAGTCCTTCTGGGGACGTTTCATGATTGAGTTTTAGGATTTGTGGAATAGGTTGACAGACCATTAGAGCAAGGCAGATAGAAGTAAAGGAGAAAAGGAAGTTAAGAAATATTTTTGTAGACCATAATACGGTAAAGCCATAACAATCAAGCACTAATGTGGCATCAGAAGCCCAACCTGAAGCTATTGCGTGGTCGAGAATCCATTCACTAAATTACAATATAACATCCCCAGTAGCTTGCATCTGCTGATGGGACGTGTACCTTACTGGTTAGTCCAATGTTCGAGTCCCTGACTATCAGGCGGATTACGTCAGCACAGGAAAACCTTTACCTCCAGCACCCTTATTAGTGACATGGTTACAAGGATAGAAATAGAAACAGGAGATTGTCGACATATCAGGCAACTGCTCACGCAAAAATACTGCTAACCTTGAATACTGCTTTTCCATTGCCCTTTGTCGGAATAATTACCCATTCTAAACGAAGACTGAGGAACAAATTAGGAGAAACGAGAGTTACGGGAACTGCCGACAATGCATCCACAATACATCTTTCACTCTCTATTAAAAAAAACGACAATAATCATAATAAATATTCTACTTATTATAGGTTCAACTAAAGTGTTCAGAAAAAAGTATTGCGATACGTCCCCGTCTCACTAACTGAAATAAAGAATTCAATTGGCAAAGTTAACGAATGTAATTCTTGAGTAACTTGGAGTTGGAGAAATCGTTTATTTTGAGAAACGATAGCAAGCGAATCACAACACGCAAATTTTCAACAATAAATTATAATAATAAATTTTAACAACAATATTGGGGGGGCTAGTTTAGAAAGAGTAACAATTGGGTAAAGAAATTACCACATAGCTAATTAAGTTACCAGGTTTACATATGTAATTCTTGAGCAAATGGGATACTTTCCTCGAGACTTGACTTAGATGGAAAATTTTAACCCTTTTGCAAACATTTTATGCTATGCGACCTAATTATTAGTATGACTATTTGGCAAGTATAATACAACGCAATCACATAGGCATTTTTTTAAGAATGTGGGCAAACATAAATTCAAAATTAGAGAATCCATTTATTTTGAGAAATGATAGCAAACCAATCACAAGCCGCAAAATTACAACATTATATATCTATCTATATATATATATATATATATATCATATAAATACCACCCTACAACTAACAGACCCTTATTGTTGCTAATTTTGTAAGTGTTAGCATATAAGTATATAATAGTTTATATTATATTCAGTTATTTGCTTATACGTTAAATCGAAATAATTGTACGAAAATTGTCTTCTATATAATAAAATTACTGCAGGCATTCCCTGTTGAACCAAAGTACTGAATGTTTGCAAGAACAGATTCAACATACACATTCAATACTAGGCTATTAACCACTATCTTATATAACTTTCGAACACAATTTTAGACACATAAAGTTGTTATAATAAAATGCTACATTATATCCTAAGAGCAACGCCATCACAACTGCAACATCTTTAAAGAAAGTGTTCCTATTTTTCCCTCTGAATATTTAGTCTTTCCACCATCACCACCAGTGAACACCGGAAGGAAGCCTATATTTTCCACTTATTCTAGGCTTACACCGTCCTTAACTGACTCATACAAACACATACACTTTTATGTAATAGAATAAAAAATAATAAAGTCCACCACTGGAAAATCTGCTTCCTCTGATTAGTTATCAGTTTATTCTATAATTTCGGAATGTCCTTCTTCTAAACAGAAGTCTTCAAAACAATACACTATGGTGTCGATTAAATTCATAAACTTTACTGTTATTAATTATATCTTTTATTAGCAACTGCTTTTTCGTTTTTTTATATTGGTCCTTTGTTTTAGCGAAAACATATTTTTGGTTTGGTTTGTGTATGAAAAGTTAGTTTGCTATGTTTATGCCGTATCACGATGTTGTTTAACCACAAATTATAATCTGCTTTTTTAAAACTGTTTTTGCCTATTACGTTTAGACCGCCTCTGAAAAAAACTTACTCTGTTACAATATAAACCAACGTAGTATAAACATTCCCACTCCACATGTTAAGAACGGCTTCCAAGGTTGGGGAGTGTTAATTCCGACAGCCGTTATTCTACATTCTGTTTAATAGTACACACACATATCATTTTTAAAATGTATTTTTAGTTGACATAGAATCATATGTTTAGGACAAGTGCTTCTTATAATGTAGGCATTGCTTTGTTTCAAATGACAAGAAATATGAGGATAAGATTTGCATTTCTAGGAAATATATAATGTTCGGTTATATTGCAATGACCAAAGGAAATGAATGAATCTACAATCTTTATTTTATTATTATGTTATTTTCAATGTGTTAATTATAAAATTAGCGAATGGGTTTAGTTTACATCAGGAAATTTCATTTATTCGATCACGCAGTTAATCGTATATGTACGGAGAGAGTAAGTAAGAAAGATAAAGTGAGAGAGGCAGTTTAATACAGATACGCATGTATACGTATACATATTATTTTTTGCATCATTTTCAAAGTTGTGTTGAATCATTTTTAACACAGAATCGAGATTACTGACAATCATTATTTGAAGTTTCAATTTTCAGACTACAAGTTTTCTTATTTACAAAGAACACAGACACACACAAACACACATACATATAAATGTATATATATATATATATATATATATATATATATATATATATATATATATATATATATATATATATATATATATATACACAGTCCTGGTCAAAATCATAAGACCACTAAAGAAAGTAAGGGTTTACGCTTATTATAAAATTTTTAATCAAACAAATGGTTGAAACCATTGCCAAAAGGGAAAATATGATGGAAAAAATGAAATCTGCTTCATTCGAAACCTTAACCCTGATCTGATAATTATTATTGATCAATGACACTTATTTCTCCAAAGAATATGCACATTAATCTTCATGAAGTCGCGTGTATATCCATTCCTGAGTATATTAAAAAAATCCGTTTTATTCATTTTTTAAATAGAAAATATGATTTTAATATCAGCGAGAGACACTCTTTTTATATATATATATATATATATATATATATATATATATATATATATATATATATATATATATATATATATATAAGTGAAGATGTATGTATGTCTGTTTGTGTGCGTACATTTCCCTACACAATTTTGGGTCTAAACACCTGAAATTTTAGATATAGGTTCCTTGGACATAGATCTAACTAAATAACTTGATTTTACCCCAAAACACTAAATGTTAAGAAAGTGACCGCTTTTTTGTTTCTTTTGCTCAACATACACCTCAAAACACCCGGGCAACGCCGGGATTAAATGCAAGTCTAAATATCTATAAAGGTGAACGTGTCTGTGTATCTGTGTGTCTGTTAGTGTGTGTGCGTGTGTGCGTGTGTGTATGTGTACATTCCCCTATGCAATACCTCTCTCAATTTTAGGTCTTTAACTCGAAATTTGAGATGTACTGAGATTTGTGAAAATCTTTGGGATCGGTTTTCGGCCAGAAGTAGTGCTGTTAAGGGGTCAAAGTTCAACGATTTGACCGTTGAGAACTTTTCACAGAGGTGACGGATTTTAGCAAGGTCAGTATCGTTTTAAAGTCGGATGATTCAGGCGACAAATATCGATAAATTGGCTGAAAACATTAATATCTTCACCTTCAACTGGGAACTTTTCTACGGGGGGAGGGGGCGCTTTTTTTGCAGATATTTTTTAAAGTTATCCTCTCATTTCGATTATCTAGCCTTTATTTAAACAGAAGTCACTTCAGGTTTGGCGGTGGTCGTAGCGGCAAAGACGTCAGGGTTTTCCCCCGTTCTTTTCCTTTTTCGCTGTATGGGTATATATATATATATATATATATATATATATATATATATATATATATATATATACCTTTCTCTTGTCTGCTTGTCTAATGAGTTTATCGTCATAAAAAATCTCAGTCTTAATTTGATTGCACAGTGAAAATTAAATCCGTGCAATCAAAAATATACATTAATCTGAAATCGAGATGTATTTATTTTAAAATGTAGAAGCTTTTAACTCCTTACTCCCACAGGATGATTAGGCACTAGTATCTGGACGTAGCGTTTTCAAAATCTAGCGCCATAGAAATAGAGCACTATGGTTTACAGAATCTACCTAGTCACATCCGTCGGAATTCCTCACTAGGTGTGCCTCCGACGGTTAGAAATAAAATATTTTTTTTCAAAGGGACAAGGCCAAACCTGGGTTTTTGACTTTCTTTCAACTGCAATGAAACATATACATGTCGCAGACAACAGGGAAACCTTATCTTAGCAGTTGTCAGGAATGTTGGCTTCGGTGTTGGTGAAAAAAAAGAACTATCTGATGATTAATGTAGAAATATATTCTTGTCGATAATTAAAAGCGACATTATTTTGAAAATACTGATATTTATTTGAGATATTTACGCAGACATGCGACCTTTTTATGCTTCGATAGATTACGTTGCATAACTAGAGTAATTACAATAACAGTTGAAAGACTTGCTCGTATCTAAAAACACGTTATTGATTAAAAGAATAATTAAATAAAAAAAACAGGGAAATAACAAAAATGTTTAATCCCCGAGTATATCCTCAATTTCTTTTTTTCTATTTAATTTTACAAAAAAAGTTAATATTCGCTCCAACAAAAATGTAGCTTTTCTTTTTATTCATATCTGAAAAAGTTATGTTTTCGTCTTTTACATGGTGTTTTTTAACCGTAACCATTTTGAAAACTTAACATAAACTTACGTTTCTGAATGTTTGAGATGAGAATTGGTTAGTCGTATTATTTGGATTCATCAGACTACTGTTCTTATCTTGACAGTCATTTTTCACCGTTCCGGTCGATATAACCTCTGACCTTCTTCAAATATAACTTGTCGAACGCGGAGATTTTTCTATCGAATACATTTCAATCTTTCCAAAATAATGTCGCTTTTAATCGCCGACAATAATATATTTCTACATAAATCATCAGCTTGGCTTTTTATCGAAGTCAACAAAGTCCAGGCAATTGCTAAGATGAGTTTTGCTGTTGTCTGCGGTATATATATATATATATATATATATATATATATATATATATATATATATATTAAGTAACGTTATTGATAATTTAAAATTTAAATTCAAATTATAATTAAATTAAAAATCCATTTGATAAGAAGGAACAACAACAAAATCAATTATCTGTACGATCGTTTCGGAAAACAGTGCTTTTTATTATGGTAGACATCAAGTTACGGACAATAATTATTACATATAGTTTTTTTAATAAGCAAGGTCTCCTCGTCAGCAAATTTGGAAAGGTTTTTATTAACTTTAAAAGACAGCATAAATAAACCTAGCATTAAAAGTAAGGCAGATGTATCATTTACTTTTTCCTTTGACGTTATGACTGAGCCATGTTTGTTGAAAGGTTGTATAATTTAATATTCGATGCAAGCTTGACGGAACGATGCGTTTTTCCCCCTTTCAAATGTTTGTCTTTACTGATATAGTTGTAGCGTCGAAGAACTTTCTCTCCAAGAAAAGTGAAAAGTAGAGGTTCCGGAGGACTGGAAACAATGCCGAGATAAGCAGAAAGCACATACAACGCCTAGAATTCCCAAATGGCCCCTCCTCCGTTCGTAGCCTGGCTCAACGTTGCTTAATTTTGGTGATCTGAGGAGAACCGGTGCGCCAATGTGATTATGCCGCCTCTGTATGTGTGTGTGTGTGTGTGTGTGTGTGTGTGTGCGTGTGTGGTCACGAATAGGCTCGTATATGGTTGACTATTATAGAAAACTGATCACTTATAATGATAGAAGATGTATCGAGGCACAGGAATGGGTATGTTTGATCTGGGATAGTAAATGATTCATTAAAATGTTGAGGTGTGTGTACGCGCATGGTCCACAAAGTATGAAAATAAAAAAAATAAAAATTAAAAAAAAAAACACAGGTTTACAAGTGTCTTTGATATAGAGTTACATAATAATAATTTGATAAGTATGTTTTAACTTAAATAGGGATGGTATAATAAATTGTGGGGTCTGCGTTCGCGCCTAGACTCCATAGAATTGAAATAGGCAGAAACTTTAATAAAGACTTTCCATATCTATCTATGTAAGTATACTTTGATAATTAGGTTTCAGTTTGAAGAAATATGGAATAATAACATTATGGGGTGTTCTTTCGCGCCTGGCCTCCATAGAATGGAAATATGTCACAAAGTTTAACAAAAATCTTTTTACATAGATCCACAGAATATTGTGATAAGTATTTCAGTGTGAACAGGTATGGTATGATAAATTATGGGGCTTATCTATTTTATTTTTACTTTCATCATATTTTGCTTTTGTTTTGATACTCTCAAATTCGAACCTATCTCTTTATAACCCTTCCTTTTCATAACCTTTCATACTTTCATAAATCAGAGTCCATTTTGTGTTGGCTATTTTAGAACCAATTCAACGACGGATACTTTTGCTAGTATATATATATATATATATATATATATATATATATATATATATATATATATATATATATATATATATATATATATATCGTTCGTGAGTTATCACACGAGTGTTCGTTTATCTTCTCTTAAATTGAAGTTAAATAAGTCTGCCGATTGTTGCGGCATTCTTTGCATTCTCGCTCTGTCCATCATCTTTAACCCTTCACTACAGTTTTGTATGCTACAACCCGATTCTAGAATCACCGTATGCATCTATTTATGTGTGTTCTCTTTCGTTTGTTCTTGAGTGTGGGGGAAACGCGTGTCTGTTAATTCGGTTTCTTGCACATACATTTCCGTTTGCAATATCTCTTAGCATTTTTTTTCTTTTATTTACTATGACATGTAAGCATCCGTTCTCTCTGAGTTGGTTTCCGCACTCGACTGATTTTCCTTACGATTTCTTGCAGTTTTCTCCAATGCTGCTTCTATTGGCTAAATATTTCGTTTCGATTTACTTTCACTTTTATCCAGGGTTTTAATTATTTTATTAGGGCTCTTAAATATTCCATGGTCTCATAGTTTTCTGACATGTTACCTATATATTTTTCTCGTCTTGTTTTTCATTTTTTCAGGTTTCTTTTCTTAGTAGTAGTAGTAGTAGTAGTAGTAGTAGTAATCTAACTAGTAGTAATACTATTGGTTGTGTTATTAAGATCACTATTACTGCTACCAGACGAGTCGGCGCACATTTCTTGGGCAGCATGTTCATTTCTTGTTTTGCGACTTGAAGGGATTAGGGTAACAGTAAGCGTAAATTTAACGCATTAATGTATGGATCTGCTCTTATGATAGTGTAAAAATCATTTTGAAGACTCAATCCAAATTAATAAAACATCAAATATTAACTTTCATTCTGTATGTGTTTTCACATTGGAAGTAATGTAGTACCACGTGACAATAGTGTATCAAGTTCATTCAAATTAATATTGTACCACGTGACAATATTGTATCAAGTTTATTCAAATTAATATTGTACCACGTGACAATATTGTATCAAGTTCATTCGAATTAATATTGTACCACGTGACAATATTGTATCAAGTTCATTCGAATTAATATTGTACCACGTGACAATATTGTATCAAGTTCATTCGAATTAATATTGTACCACGTGACAATATTGTATCAAGTTCATTCGAATTAATATTGTACCACGTGACAATATTGTATCAAGTTCATTCAAATTAATATTGTACCACGTGACAATATTGTATCAAGTTTATTCAAATTAATATTGTACCACGTGACAATATTGTATCAAGTTCATTCGAATTAATATTGTACCATCTGACAATATTGTATCAAGTTTATTCAAATTAATATTGTACCACGTGACAATATTGTATCAAGTTCATTCAAATTAATATTGTACCACGTGACAATATTGTATCAAGTTCATTCAAATTAATATTGTACCACGTGACAATATTGTATCAAGTTCATTCAAATTAATATTGTACCACGTGACAATATTGTATCAAGTTTATTCAAATTATATTGTACCACGTGACAATATTGTATCAAGTTCATTCAAATTAATATTGTACCACGTGACAATATTGTATCAAGTTCATTCAAATTATTATTGTACCACTTGACAATATTGTATCAAGTTTATTCAAATTAATACTGTACCACGTGACAAATATTGGCGAATATATGTTTATTATTAAATGCATTCTAATTAAAAACAAAACGTTTTACTTATTATTTATAACTGCACGGGCGTAAGTATAACAGCCTAAGTTCTTTAGTCCCATATTCCTAAGTAAGTAATACTTATATAGGAACTGATTTGACTACACTGCATTCTCTTCTTGCATGCGGCCTATGTCAATGTTGATGGGTCAACGCGCATCACGCTTCTTTGCTTATCAAGGTGGGAATCAACGTTTTCACATCTGCCCCATTGCAGAAGTCATGCATGTATATTACAACATTGTTTCAATGATTGTTACAACCTGTTATAATATTTACTTCTAATATTTCTCTTCATATTTGTTGAATGCATTCCTGCAATCCGTTTGATTAAAGATTCTTTCTTTTTCTTTATATGTTCTTCATTGTTTCGTATTCTTTCAGAAATTATAGAAAGGGTTGAGAAAGGTATAGAGGGAGGAGGACCATTCCGTCCGGACATCCAAGTTCTGAACAGCGACTCCTACCTTGTCGATTGCATGAAATTATGCTGGCACGAATGCGCTGATGTTCGACCCGACTTCCGAACTGTTTGGCGGATGCTAAAGCCTTTAAGACAGGGCATGTAAGTAAATGCTTCCTTTTTTTTCCTTACCATTTTTTCTTTGTTTTTTATCGAAAGAGTTAAGAAAGGTATGTTCGACCCGACTTGCGAACTGTTTGGCGGATGCTAAAACCTTAAAGAAAGGGTTGTAAGTAAATGATTTTTGTTATTTCTTTGTTTTTTTTCCAAATTGTAGTTAAGTTACATTGGCAATGCTCTTCAACTAAACACTAACATTGCAAAAGATCATTTAAAGAGTATTTGGGTCTGTGTTCAATGAACAATGCATTTAAAATTGTTTTCAAACAATATGTTTATGATATCAAGATTTCTATTATTCGATGCATTTTCTAATAGCTTTCAATGTTCGCTATTTTGTTTTTATTGCAAACAATAAAAATTGGAGCGAACTGGTGAGCAGGCACATTGTGTTTTTACTGCAAACGATGCCAAAACCTAAACCTGTATTGGTTTTCACGTTTAATAAATATAGTATCGTAAGTACAACAGTGGGGTTTGCTACCGAATTCTGTCGATGTTTTTTTTCTTGTTTAATCCAGATTCATACGAATACGACCGACTCTTTAAAATAGCGATCCTCTTTCTTAACATTCTAAACACATAAATCACACCACGTAACACCACCCAACACCACACAACTATACAGTACAAACATACACCACACCATGATATGATATTTCTATGATATTATAACTGTTATTATCCAATGTACTCGCTAATGGTTTTCAATGATCGCCATGTTGTTTCTATTGCAAAGAATAAAAATCGAAGCGTAACAGTCAGTAAGTACATTGTGTTGATACTTCAAACGATGTCAAACCCTAACTATAAACTTAACGCGAACCTTAACCAAAAAAGAAAATCCAAACCTTAACACTTAACTCGAAACTTAAACCATAATTCTAACTATAAAACCTTATCCTAACTTTTGTTGTATTGTGGAGTGGCCCCCCATGTTGGGAAATCGTAATAGTGCGTAGGACTCCCTGGCTGTGGTACATAGCAGTTTTACTTACGTCGGTCGTCCATGGGTTCACTTGTTTACTAAGCGGTTGTCATGACAACGAGTTAAGACTAGGTAGTTATCTCACCTTAGACTGGCACTTTTTCCTTATCTTGCCTCTCGTCAATTGTCAAAAATGTCATAACAACGTTGAACCTGAAAACAAAGCGGTTGACACTTAGAACGATCAGCCGTAACTTAAAAATATGCATTAAAAGACGTAAGTCACAATTGCGTTTGTTTTTGTATAAAATTATATTTTACAATATTATACAATTTAAAACAGTTCGTCTTTTTTTCTTTTGGTGGTTCTGAAGTTCACAGCGATAGTAACAGTTTTCTCACAGTGTTCTGAGGAGGGAAAATGACGCTTCAACGATCCGGTCTTCAGCAACACATGCTGTCCCTTGTTTCTCCTCTCTCTGCTCGATTCTCTCTGCTGATTCACCGTTTTTATTGGCATTTTGTCGCTTTGTTTTTTCTATCCACGCGTTCTGTCAATCAGTTGATCGATAATAGAACATGCGTTCTTTAGTCACGTTTTGACCTCAGATGATCATTCGATTTCATCTTCAGCCGAGCGACACGTGAATTACCCACTCATGCCAATATCTGTACTTCCAGAGCTTATGAGGAATGTCACGTTTCTTTGTTTTGTAAACAAAAAAATCGTCGTCCGATTTCTCTGTTTATGACGTAAGCCCTTTCTCTTTTCAACTAGTAGACAATCGATTATTCGATGCCCACTCTTTTAAATCTTTTATTAAAGTTTTTTTTCTTTTCAGTTATGTATGATGGTTCCAGCCATCCATTACATAACACTTTCACTCTCCCGAATACTCGCAAACATTAATTTTCAAACGTGAGAGTTTAGTTCGTTTTCCATTGACTATTTCATCTGTTTTTGCATACGGGCGTTTTGCAAAGGTCTTAAGTGAAAAGAAAAGAGACCATTGAAAACCATTATAGAACACATTATATAATAAAAGTCGTCGACAAGTTTAAATGTTATATTTGTTCAAAACGTAGCCGAATCTAAAAAAACAACTTTTAAACGGCGAGTAATTCCACTAATTTTTTGGCTAACTCCTTATATTTCTGCCATTAGCAAGCGTTTATTTCAACCTGTTTGATATAGTTTCCAAGATGTTATTTTATATGTTATATTCTGTCAAATATTATCTGTACTAGAAGATTTTTAATTTAACAAATGATTATTAGTTGTAGTAATAGACGTAGTAATAGTCGTATTAGTAATGCTTTTTAATAGTAGTAGTAGTAATAATAGTAGTGTTTTTTATGATATTACTGACAGACAGACAGCTCAAATGATTATTTATAACGAAATATGTATGTATTTGGTTGGTTATACGAAAACAAATATTAAAAACTAGCGTCCAGTTAATCACAAAACCGAGTACAACCAACATGAAGTACATTCAATATCGTATTACCTTTAACGCTTATCTTATAAACTCGAAGTATGGGAAATTGCCATATGCAGAAAACAAAATCACTGAAAAAACAAAACTACCCTAACTAAGAGTAAGAATGAGTAAACGTTGGATAAAATGATAGTTAAATTTATTACGAACTTGCCAGGATTCGAAACTGGAATCTTCTGACTCGTAGTAAAACGCGTTATCCATTGCGCCACAAGTCCTGCTCGTATACTGAAACATGTTATGCTGAAAGAGGGTATACAGACAGTGGTAAATTCCGTTGACATGGGCAAGTAAGGTTTTCGAAAATTGCACAAAACGGTCCAAACCCCCTTATTTCGGGATTTTATTGTGACTAGGCGTTGTTCGTTACGAACCATATATAGATAAGGACAAACTAGGGACTCACACCTTTCAGGGAAAAAAAAGTTTTTTTTTAATTCGCTGCATCCGTTCGAAATTTTTATTTGTATATATGCACACACACAAATAAATAAACATTTACAATTTTATTAATAGTATGGATAACGTTGGCATTTAAATGCAAGGTTTACATTTAATGAGAAAGCATACATACAAAAATGTATATTTGTTTTTAATATTAAGTCTATTCAAATTAATATTGTATCTCGTGGTATATATATATATATATATATATATATATATATATATATATATATATATATATATATATATTTGCTCTTAAATTTATTTTTCTCTTTAAGAAACGTTTTACTTACTTTTTAGAAATGCACGGGCGTTAGTATAACGCCCTGTGTTCTTTAGTCCCATCTTCTTAATAAAATAATTCATGATGTTGTGATTGTGTATGCTCAGGTAGTTCCTATTGTATCATTCATTATAATTGATAATCAAAGAACAACTTCTACTCGTTCTAGTATTCATAAATGGTTTTCCAAATAACATTCACGTTCTCAGATCATTCATAAACATTTATGCAGACGAAACTACCATCTAAACACCTGAAGACATGTGCAAGATCCTACTCCCATCAGCTGTCAACCAGAGTGATAACAGTTTAAGTAGCTCAAGACAGGACTGCCACTTTTGGTGCCACCGGCAGCTATGAGAATTAAGCAGCCGAGCAAGGTATTAATAAAAAACAACAACAAAGAAACTTAATATACTAGAAGAAAAGAGGAAAAATACAGTAAAAAATACTGTCTTTTCATGAAGTATTTCCGGTGTCGGTTAAGTCCTACTGAATGTATTCAGTCAGGTCACTTCGAATTTGCGACCGTAACAAACGGCGCGTTCGGAATTGTGGTGAAAAATAGAGGTAAAGAAGAGAGAAAAAGAAGAAGAAAAAAAACTAACATTGAATGTGTGAAAATACACGCGAAAACATTTAAAATATTAAGAGTTCTTTCCCTTGAATAAGATATTTTGAGATTTTTTATAACTCTCTGATTTTCTTTCATCTGATATTGAGCGTGTGGTTCAATTGGGATAAAGTGGTTAGTAAATTGTAGTGCATTTTAAACGAAATCTTTCTCTTTCCATTGTCAACGCCTTAAATCCATCCAGAGTTGTAATAAATGACAAGCTTCTGTGTCCTAATCTGAAATAGAACACATCCATCAAATCTATTGCTAAGATCGCCGGAAAAATCAGTTCGAGCATTTTACTACTAATGTAGCTATCTCACAGCCGATACACTCTTTTTTATGTATAAAAACCAAGTCCGTCCTAGAATGGAGCACTCTTGACATATCTGCGTAGGACGGCCCTGTCGGGCGGCATTAAAATACGCCGACTGCCCCCCTGCAGAGGGTAAAAGTCCCTCAATTGGGGTCCTGGATATGACCTTAAACTATATCCAGTGGTGAGGCCCTAGCTTGTGGGCTTTGGGGAATGTGGAGCCACCCTTTAATTACCATTGCTCCCAGGTCCACTCTGACCCCGAGTGGTAGTACCTGTTAGTGTCCCAACTATGGGTTAAATAGAAACCGACGTGGAAACAACGAATATATTCTATTAAAAAATATTTTTCTTCAAAATCCTTGGATTCAGCATTAAATAACCCGAAACGGGTTGATATGCCGTAAAACAAAAACAACCAACCAACCATCTGCGTAGGAGCTGCTCAAAGCTGCTATCATCCCTTGACAGAGTGTCAAACCAACTTCGAAACTTATTAGGCGATGTTCTTTCTCTCTATCTGAGCCTTTTTTTTTTTTGTCACGATAGAAAAGTTGCCAGCCTGTCATTGCACTATTATTATTTTCATAGCAAGTGCTTGTTTGAGCTTCAATCTATGCCTCCTCTGCAAAACTTAAAAAACACCCTCGTCTACCTTTAACTACTATAAACAATTGTCCGTACTCTCTATATGTGCCTAAATCTAAATCATATAATTAAAATAACATATCATTTGAAGCCAAATAACATCGTCTTCCGTTAAATTGGCTTATACGAGAAATTGAGGCACCTTTTCTAAGTAGTGTTGCCTAGAGTAAAACAAAAACAAAAACAAAATGTATACTCCAGCATACTAGATAAATTCTTGTCTTAGAATCCAGTAAGACCACGAAATTAAAAAAAAGATATACAATAAAATAGTAAACTGATAAATAAGTGAGGAGAAAATTAATAAACGAGACAGCGTTGCTATGGTTTCGGATGTAAAGCAGACTTCAATGGAATATTCGATTATTTATTCCTCATATAGAGATCAAGTATTAGCCATAAAAACCCCATTAATTTTGGCGCACTTCGACATAAGTAAAATGTAAGAAAAAAGAGATAACAAACGAAATAGGAACAAAATACAAGACCATTTAGTAGCATATATATATATATACAAAGCTGAATTTGTGTGTGTGTGCCTGTGTGTGTCTGTGTGTGAGTGTGGTCACAAATAGGCTCCTATATGGTTGACTATTTTAAAAAACTGATTACATATAATGATAGAAGATGTATCGAGACACAGAATAGGTATATATATATATATATATATATATATATATATATATATATAAATATATATATATATATATATAAAAAGCTGAATGTCTGTGTGTGTGGGAGGTGCCTGGTCACGAATAGGTTCCTATATGGTTGACTATTTTAAAAAACTGATTACATATAATGATAGAAGATGTATCGAGACACAGGAATGGGTATGTTTGATCTGGCAGAACAGTGGTTCATTAAAATTGTGGGATCTGCGTTCTCGCCTGGTCCACAAAGTATGGAAATAAAAAAAAATTAAAAAGTAAAAAATACGTGTGCAAGTTTTTTTGATATAGATGTACATAATAATACTTTGATAAGTATGTTTTAACTTAATTAGGGATGGTATAATATAAGTGTAGGATCTGCGTTCGCGCCTGGACTCGATAGAATAGAAATAGGCACAAACATTAATAATGACTTTTCATATCTATCTGTGTAAGTATACTTTGATAATTATGTTTTAGTTTGAAGAAATATGGTATAATAAAATTGTGGGGTGTTCGTTCGCACCTGACCTCCATAGAATGGAAATATGTCACAGAGTTTAACAAGGTTTTTTAATATAGATCCACAAAATTTTGTGATAAGTTTTTCAGTATGAACAGGTATGGTATAATAAATTATGGGGTTTATCTATTTTATTTTTACTTTCATCATATTTTGCTTTGGTTTTGATACCCCCAAATTCAACCCAAATTTACAACCCCTCGTTTTCATTACCTATTATACTTTCATAAATCAGAGCCCATTTTCTGTAGGCTATTTTTGAACCCAGTCAACGACGGGTACTTTTTCTAGTAAGATATAAAAGAAACGAAAGATGCGCCAATGTGTACTCTGTCTCTCAGCACTGTGTCAACGGAGATTTTTACATATTCACCCGTTCATTTCTATAAAACAACATAAGTAAACGTTAGGTTGCCCTTACTGCTTTTTCAAAAATTATAAATAAGGCTAGGAGAACAGAATATTCTATTTATTGTTTGGACTCTGGAGATATCCGTTGGTATCTTTTATGTTTTTTTTTATTGAGTGATGTGGTTCTCGGTTGATTGATTGTGTCTGTGTCGGATATATACTCGAGAGTCAAAACAATAATAAGAATGTTCTGTTGTTGCAGCCCATACTATACATTTCGTTATACACCTCATCATCCGTCAACATAAAAGCAGCAACTCGTTTTCACTAATTCTATTAGAATTTCTGAACATTTCCTTCTTGTAAAAACACTGTTTTATACCAACAAACTTATCAGTTTAAAAGTAAACTATTTTTGTCAGCAAGCCTTGTAACGAATTCATTCCTATCGTAACACAAAAAAAAAGAAGGGGGGGAAAGGGTAAAAAAGGAAAGTGGCTCAGTAACGCACAGCAACAATTTCTAAAGTTTCTCCTACGTTCTCCACCCGGCGTACTTTTATGCAGTCGATGTCCATCTAATCTTCACACGGGAAGCGATACTTTGCGAGATCACTAGTCATAAAAATTGTGGGTGTTGTCATTCGATTCTTTTTCCCTCCCCGCAGTTTGATCCCATGTGGCGATCATACAGTGCGGACGCTTTACCGGTAAACCCATCTTATTTGGTATTCACAATTTTCCCTACACCTTATAGGGCTCATCAGGAGTTATCCATTTTTGTCGGCCTGTATGGAGTCCAGGGGAGTGAACGCCAGTGGATGAGTTTCTTTTAGTCTTGCTTTGTCTTGAAATTATTCGTCTTTCATCTACTTTATTATTCTTATAATAAACACTTTAAATCAAGTGATAGATAAGTATTTCATTAGTACTAAAGAGTAACATGTTAATATAGTGAAAAGGATGAATTTCCTCTATGTACGGAAACGTTTAGTGATAATATATGAACAGTACACACGTGTTGAAGGCAGAGTAATCTAAGTATGTATATGTAATTTTGCCTATAGGGGTGCTGTTGTAATAAACATTTTGGGTCTGTAGAACATTTTATCGAGCATTAGATAGTCATAGAAATAGTTGGTTGTGTTCTTAGTGATGCGATTGGTGATTGAAGGAAGGGCCGTGAAATAATTAAACTTCCTGGTGGTGTAGTTGCCGGGAAAACGAGAAAGAGAGTCTAATGTTATTAACTTCAGTGATTTCCTCAGTATCCATGGAAGATCGCTTCTGATTATACGAGAAAGAAAAACATTAAACGTGTCATCAAAATAATTGTAAACTTATATATTAAGCAGTTTCTAAATCGTGTATAGCGTGGTGTCTCTGCTGGTGCAATCGTTGAAGCAGTACCACTCCAATTTCTTCTGTAGCACTGTTGGACAAGAGCGACTTCCAGGAAAATAGTTTAAAGAAATAGATAAATATTTGACTTAAACTTCGATCCTGGCACTAAAATTCCGGTAGCTGCTTCTGCCTTCCTTCATTTTTATATTGCTTATATATTTCGTCTGTTATTGTACGTCATTGTTTAATTTTGATTTCAGCGCTAACCCTACTAATATGACGTTTATCGCTATTTCCCGACAATTTTCTTCGCATGTTCCTTGCAAACAACCACGTCTTGTTTACTTTGACTTAACTCTTATTATCCAAAGGCTCAATGTTCAAGCAAGCAAGACAGCAAGTAATCATGATTTTAGTAATTTAGTGATGCGACGATTACAATATTTTCCCGATTCCGATACAATTACCGATTCTGTGGGCAATTCCCGATTCCGATACAATTACCGATTCCAATTCTTTATAAATCTCTATTTATTAAACTATAATATAGTTATTTCCCCTGATTGTGATGTTAAATATGCAGAAATTTTCATAAACCTCAAAATACACATGTGGGGGGATGGTTTATCGATGTTGCTTTGCTGGTGATTTAAAATCAATAAATATTTATTATTTTATCATTATTACGAGCAATGGAAGAGTTTAGTTCAAACAAAATCAAATAAAAAAGACAATTAAAAGAACCTTTTTGGCATCGGAAAATAGGCATCAATTTTTTTCTGATTCCAATTCCCCCAAATCTGATTTTTTCGATTCCCGGTTCCGATATCTTCCTAACACTAATATATATATATATATATATATATATATATATATATATATATTTATATATATATATATATGTATGTGTATATATATATATATATATCATTTTGCAAATAATATCATATTGTCACTGGTTTGTCTATCAAATCTTCAATATAACAATTGCAATGTTACGATGTGACAACGTATATAAAATTTGTTCGGCTACATCTTCAGACGTTTTCGGTTCGTCTCAATTTATTGCAGATCCGCTTGGTACGACTCTGTAAAAAAGAATACGTGCTTTAATTTCACGTATTTACTTTACCTGTTGTGGATATATTTCTAAACTAACAGTTAAATAATTCATATATTTTATATCTTACCGTATATAATCAATCATTACTTAAATCCTCTCGGCAACTTTCATTTTCAATTATCGATCTAATATCTAATCTATTTCCTGCATCGCATAGCCAAGAGTACATTAGAATGTACCCTCGAGGAACCGACCAAAAGATGAACTTTTGGTGGCAATTGTATATTCTACCTCGTCATAGTTAGTGTAACTCTTTATATTTTTGACTCGCAAGAGTGATGACTAGTAAGATACGGTCCCTTTTGATTACTGATTACCGTCCGCTTTTTTCTTAATTGCTCTCCTCCGCTTGACCTTGTCTAATGAGTTAGCAAAACAAATAAAAATAACTGGAAATCAAAAACAGTAGACAATATCTCTTTATTGTAAGACATCTCCGATGACGTCATATATAACGTCATCATATATGATGTCATCTGTTCTGACATAGCTAATAGCATATACCTGTCATGATTCTGGGAGCTTCTTAGACACTAGCTTGTATCATCCGTGCAATGACGTAATATTTAAAGTCGTATTATGGCGCCATCTGTTATATCGTTGTACATATGGCATCATACTTGACGTCATATATGACATTTTAGTGAATAATATAAACATATGACGTCATCATATATGGCGTCATCTTCTAGCTATATATTCTGATCAAACGTACGAGAATACATATATCGCGCATAGTTGATATTATTTTACTCTAAACATCGGAAAAAGTTCCGAACTGTTTTAAGCCCCAAAAACATTTATTTCTCCCATACCCCAATCTGTATTTTACTGTAAACACGTAAGTCTACTCAGCGTTAGGAAATCGAAATCGAAGAATGTAAAAAGTTCATGCAATATCTTTTTTTATATATTATTTCTCTCCTCCTCTCTCAATACGTCTATCTTTCACTCTTCTCAGTTTCTGCACACCCTTTTCAATCTCTTTTAATATCTACTCAACCCATTTCCATCTTTTGTTTTTTATGTATTAACACCCAAATATTTTTTTTTAATTATACGTATCTAATGTAACGGTGATTAAGATTATCCTGATCTTGCAGATATTTGTTTTGTAGTTTGTTACTTTTTGAGCATTCAAACGCACATGCAGAGAAACAAGATCATCAGCTGAGATAGAGATTTAGAGGGGAATATTCCAAGAGGACGGCTTATATTTTTTGTATGACAATAAACCCAGAAAGCAAGCTTCTTAATAACAGTCATGAATAATCTAGTTCTGACCCCGGGCTGCACCACTTTCTACAGATAGTACACATCTTTTCTAATTACATCGGATTGAAGTTTGGTCTAGAAAATATGGTAAGTGTACACTCAGAGCTGGGACTAAGACCCATGTGGAGAATATGCAATTAGACGATGATTCCAAAATCAGTAACAAACCCTACAAATACCTCGCCGTTGAAGAAAATCAAAGCATATAACATGCCAGGACGAAAGAGAATATCTACGCCGTGTGAGGAAGATCTGTAAAACACAGCTTACTAATAATAAAAAAAATAATTGCCATCAATCAACTTGCCATGCCAGTAACAATATACAGCTTCCGCATCAACAACACGAACAGGCTAGATGTAAAGACACGGAAAATGCTAACAGTTCATAGGATCATATACAGAAACAATTTTCTACTAATACTGTACTTGCTAAGGAGAGAAAGAGGACTGTGACTTTCAGAGATAAACCACCAACATAGAGCAACTATAGTGAGCACAGACAAATATCTGGGAAACTCCCAGAATCATACACTTACAATGGTATATGAACATTAAGAGACAGCAGAACTACATCAGTCATTCAGCTAGCCAAGAATTTTGGACAGAGCTATCTCACAGATGAGGCTGAAACATCAAACTAGCCTGCTACAGAAATAGCGAAAAAGAGCCAGTAGATATATACCAAGACATACCAACATATGGGGCCAAAATCAGCGTGCAAATTATTTTCTGTGGGAATACTCCCAGGAATACATAGATAAAAGAGGTTCTTGGACTGACACAAGAGGGGTCTATTCACCAGATTCAGGAGAGGTATAATAGCTACTCAACGTCAGGGCTTGATGACCAATGCTTTCAAGAAATTGTCAGAGCTTAGAAACGGCAACAGATGCAGGTTCTGCTTTTGGAGGACGGCTACTACACAGTGAGACATGATTGTGTGTATAAGTACCGGCACTGGACTATCTGCAAATATCTTAACATCCAATGTAGGAGCAATCTGGAAGAATTGTTAGAAATTAAAGATACACAATTAATTACGACCATGTAATACCTACAGCCCCCTACAATGAGAATGCTGCTGTCAAAAATGACAAAGTAATATTAAATCGGACAAAGAGAGTGGCAACCTTCGTTTAAGTGAGTATCCTTAGTGATGGGGGGGGGGTCTGACCAGAGCTGAAAGAGAGAAACAGAACAAATATACAAGGTTTTATGTATGATATGAAGATTAGCTGGACTCTTAGGAAAGAGTTTCTTATCTCAGTGATTATAGGTGTCACAAAGCTTATGAAAAAGAAATCTAAGACCTATCCAAGTAGTATTCCTGGTAAATCAAGTGCAAGAGAGATCCAGAGAACTGCACTTAAGGGGACATTAAAAAGCGGATTAATGCTGGCAGCTGATTTGGCTACCACACACTTATAACCCAAAATAAGGCAGTTAAAAATCCGTTTTCCAGCTTTCCAGCTGACTACAATATGGTTGTCTTTAAGTCTAACGTAAACAAGTTCTTGATGAGCCGTTCCATATAAGTTAACAAATTTACCGAATTTCCATTACTAATGATTACTATATTGCCCAAGTTCTACTGTACACTCTTTAACCCTTATCCTCGAGTAGTCTATTGGTCTTGATAATGTGGTGATGTCTGTATAAAAAAAATAATAATAATAAAAAGTGAGAAAAGTTCGATAAATAATAGATTTCTTTTCCAAAATTCTTTACCAAAAGAATAAAATCTAGATACAAAAGCGGTGGAACTAAATACAACTTATTATTAAAATTAGCAGTAAAACGTAGGTGTGTGCGTGGGGAGGTTGTTAAGGATCAAATTTAGGGTTTTTTTTAATTAGAGAAACATTTTAATGAAAAGCGTTTTTAAATTATAATCGAATATGTGAATGTGAAATAAACGTTATATGATAAAAGCAAAGAAAATAATGAATTCAAAAGCACGTGTTAATAAAAGATACATTTTATACATGTTTAAAATAGAGGTTTGCATAGGAATGCGCGCTAATAAGAAACTACCAGAACAAGATAGATGATTCGTTTATTTAAAGATCGTGAATTATCTACGGATCTGAAAAATCGTAATTATATCTTCCGCACTGGATTACGCAAATTGCAATGAATTTAAATCAATTACTAATGATTAATGTTGATTATTTTAATTTTAATGAGAAGTAATGAAGTCTGTTCATGTTTGTGCATTATTGTCAGAAACCGCATGCATGTTTGTGTGTGAAAGAGAAACTGAGGGAGTTGAGAAACGCTTTCGTAAAATGGAGGGACGAGTGAAACTGGTATAAAGTAGAGATAGCTCTGTCGTTGACTGGCGTAATGTTTTTACTGAAAGAAAAATAATTATCAGTAAGAATATTCTATGTATCCGGGGCAGATACATACAGCAATTTGTGATTGCCTTAAAGTAGTTTTATTTGTTGTTGTTTTTTTCGGACGAGTTTTAAGGCAAATTCCATTGTTATCTACAGGTTCATTACGCATAATTAAATAGTCGCTCATAATTTTACGAGGGTTTACAATAAGAACGCAAATTTCTTTTGAAGCATTCATGTTTTTTTTATTAGGGTTTATCAATGCTAAATCCCTTTTGATTAGATGTATCATATTTTTGTTTAATATTCTAGAAAAGCAAATAATGCGAATTATTTGATCAAATTGTTTTAATTCCAAGAATCTGCGATACAATTAAAACCGAGTCTTATGACATCTGTCCGAGCTAAACATAATAGTGATTTAAGTTTCTAGTCTTATTTTACATCCAGGTGTTTTAATCCTTTGATGTGACTAGCCTTTTTCGTAAATGTTTTAGTTTGATGCTTACCGACTTAGCCTTTTCATATATTAAATTGTTTCATTCCTGGATGCTGTCTATTAAATATATATTAGAGGAGTATGTTTACATTTTTTTGTTCTAAATTTGATTTTGTTCTGTTCGTTTCTAGTGACAACAGTTTTTGGTTTATTCTCGTACATAATTCCTTTGATATTTTCAATTTCTTTTGCTTTTCTACAGTGGGTTCCGTGGGTTTTTCTTCAGTCTTCTCAGTTACGGTGTTAAAGTTTTGATAGTCTTCTACTATTGGGTTTTCACAAATGGAGAGCAACTGTTTTACATTTGTATTTAAGAAAATATATAATGTAAAAATGCATATATTACATGATTCTTTTTATATTTTTTCCTTTATATATAATGACCAATTTCGTGTAGTGAAATCTACATTGAATTTCAAACGCAACCTTTTTTAATCCACGTTCTCATTCGTCAACAATTACCGAATACTAATCCTAAATGATTCGCAAGTGTATGTTTGTTATGTCTTCGTTAAAGATTGGGCCTTCTATGTAGAGAATAGTATACTTTAAAACTGTATTTTGCCAAATCCTTTATGCGTTATATCAGGGCCCTTGCGTAACCCAAGAGAGAATAGAGAGTTTCGTTTGAAATTTCTTACACATGCCCGGGTTCGACATAAATATTCTCGAGTTCGACATAAATATTTCCACGAAGAAGGTCGGAGGTTACATCGACTAAGTATTGTATAAAATAACACGCAAGATGGGAACATTAGTCTAAATAACACAAATATTATAAATTACGATTCCTCATCTAAAAATAAGTCAGAAAGAGTTGCGCTTAGGTTTAAAGACAATTCGAAACTTTTAATATTTGCAAACGTCGGTACACATACACTACACTTCTGTATCCATTTATATCTGCAATTATGCCGGTGTCTGTGTTTCTATGTGTCTAAATGTGTCTACGTGCTGATCTATTTTATCTCAATTTGTTCATTTTGTATGATTGATTCGTTTGGAGAATAAACGAGTTCTTGACAACACTGTTAGATACGAGTTGGTAAAGGAATTGCAAAGAAAAACGAGCTATGTGTCTACACGCAGAAGGCAGAGCTTAGTGTCTTTATTTATCTGTGTGTCAAATCCATTCAATACGAACCTATCTCTTCAGCTGATAAACAAAGAAAGGTAAACATCGATCAATTTGCTTACCAAATTAACTCGCCCAGTGCCTTACAAATTTCATGGTTCTTACATTTCTTAAAGATATTATACAGAGTCCGGGTTGGAAAAGAAAGAATATATATAATTTACAACTCATTACGTCCACAAAAGAGGTTACATTTTCAATCATTTTAATTCGATACTATGATTGTGAACGGACTATCATTCGTTCAGCTTGTGTAATCTTCACCAAAGTTGATTAAAAAAATATTATTCATCGTCTAAAGAGTAATTAAATGTGGAGATACCTTTGTTTAAAAGTCAATCTAAATGACTAAAAAAAAGTGGAAATTACACTTCTGTCGATAATTTCGCTTTTGTTGATCGCATCATCAAATTCTCAACGAAATTAGTTTTCATTTTTTTATTACGATTTAGTACTGTACAAAGCATACTGCTTAACATACCTTGCAGACTCCTTCATAATATATGAAGAAGTAAAACTTAGATTACGACTTTGTCATACGCTTCCATTCACATAGCGGGCAATGTCAGGAGGTTACTGAAAGAACATGATATTCTGTGTTTGGATTGGCCTGCACAATATCCAGACCTCAATCCTATCGAAAACGCATGGGATTACATCAAGTAACAACTACGAAATTAAAACCTTTTTAATTTGGAAGAACTGTGGACAAAAATTAAAGAAAAATAGGATGCTCTTTCCCCGGAGTATTGCTGAAGTTACCCAAAAGATTGCAGGATGTCAAATTGTATTCTACTAAATATTAACTAGTTCATTTTGTTTCTGTATTACCCACAGAAATATAAATTATATGTATGAAAATAAAATAAATATAAATATAAAATTATAAAATTCAAGAAGACTACCGACTTCTGCACGCAAAAATATACATAAATCCTTGGACAAAAATCAATACTCTGATTAACCCGCGTACATATACATATATAAACATACACACATATACATGATGTCTATATATAGTTAAATACATTTACACTAAACGTAAACGCACACCCATACAATCTACTAGAAAGCCATACACGTAGTTATATCTATACAGATACTCAGCATAAATATCCATACACCCCTGCATATTATATTATTCCCCTATTATTATACTAGTACTCATAAAACTGTATATTTGAAACCTTAAAACATGTAGACCCTAATCACATACACTTTTCAATAATATATATATATATATATATATATATATATATATATATATATATATATGTATATATGTATATATATATACACACATACGGGCATAGACACATATGAATATAAACATGAGATACATAGATATGTAGATATCCATATACACGCGAGTGTATATCTCCACATATACAAATACACGTACACAGATACCTGCTAACCTCTAACGCATAAATATACAGTCATACAAGTACATACACAAAACATTATTTTAAAAAAATGTTATTTAATTTAATAAATGTTATTAAATAAAATTTATTTAATAAATTTTATTTAATAAGGTGCCTTCTATCTTCGGTGGTGTGGTAACCCTTTATATGTAACCGCGTAATATCATAGTTTACATAGGCGTACACATACATACGTACATACGTTCATACATATACATACGCATATACTCTCTGGTAATATATACACTATTGTTAGTTCCCTATATATGAGACAACTTATTTTAATAGTTCAGATATAAATATGGAAATTTGATAACCCTTTTTTTTTTTTTTTTGTCCTTCCCTCGCGGTGCCATTTTAAACGCTTTTTTTTTCTTCACCAATTAAATTTACTTTTAATCGTCTTTCTGGCACTTTTAGTACTCGTTTATTCGTTCCCCCCTTTTGCTCTTTATTTCGGCATTATGTTATTTAATTTTATACTATCGATTCTCTCCTGACGAGATGATAGTCGAAAGAGCTTTTGAGAGATTTGCGCCCCTTTTATTTAAATGTGTATATATATATATATATATATATATATATATATATATATACATGCACATACATAGATACACACTTATGTACGCTCACATACCCATGATACATCTAAAGTAGATATAGATATGAACGCATTCTCAGCCTAACTCATCTCATCAGCATCCTATACGCACATTTATATTACACACACCGCGCCGCTTGTTATTTTTTATTAGATAAAACTAATAGTGATTTCAGGTTGAAGTCTATAGGTCTATCCATCGATTAAATAATTACTCCCTCGAGTTTTATATAGATATATAACAATATATAACAATATATAACAACAAACTCAGAGCATTTAGGTTATACAAACGGAATCGAAAGGTCTATATATTGTACTACTTATCTAAAATAATGACGTTAACTTTGAACTCAACCTCAGATCAAAAGTCTCAAACTCAAATCCAACTCCAACTGTTCTCTTCTTCTCTGCACTTTCCACACTGACACCCAAAATAAAGAAGACGGCTCTTTATAGAGAGACCCAACCACATCTCATTTGCATACCCCCTCCCCCTCTCGTCACATCACGTAATTTTCAGTCCATAAATACTAGGGGGCGGCCATTTTTATTTTCTCTTTTTTTCTTCCTAACACGAGCCGCGCGATGCATGTGGTAAGGTTCTTTACTTTTAACCACAAATAATGTATTAATATATATATAGGAAATTATATATATATATATATATATATATATATAATTTCCTAATTTACATAAAAATAAGCATTATGCTCTCACGCCTTTTTATTGGATACACCAGTAAATAATTGACCCTCCATTCATTGACTATGTTTATTCCTGAAAAACTCCGAATAAGACGGGCGAAACGACGGGCTTCTATGTTTTTCTACCCTAAATTTAAAACCCATAACGCCGGATCAGTATTCCATTTTATAATCATTTATATATATATATATATATATATATATATATATATATATATATATATATAAACCTGCCTTCTCATTTGAGGCTCGCATTTACGAACATCCGTGGGCTTAGAACTAATTTAAATGATGTTGAAGCATTTCTCCTACCAAACACCCCGGATATCTTAGCACTAACTGAGACTAACCTACACTCCTCCATCCTCTCTAACTACTGTAACATGTCTGGATGCCTCCCACTCTGGTGTAAGGACTCTGACAGACATATGCATAAGATTGGAGTCTACATTCGAAACACCCTCCCCTTGACTAGAGAAACTAAACTAGAGTCGGACGATCAGACCTTTATGTACTTTAGACTTAACATGACACATAACATAAGCTACTTTTATTTTCTCTGCCGCTCTCTCTCTCTCTCTCTCTCTCTCTCTCTCTCTCTCTCTCTCTCTCTCGATCCAGGACTGTACCCTAATAAACAAAGTCTCTGACAGCATAGATACAGCAATCTATCTCGACACTAGCGTACAAGTACATGTATTTGGTGACTTCAATGTCCACCACAGTAACTGGCTTGGATTTTCTACTTACACAGACGCAGCTGGTACCACAACACGTAACTTTTCTTAATATCTCATGCCCTATCACAGATGGTTACGTTTCCAACCCGGTTCCCAGACCAGCAAGAACAACACGCATCACTTCTAGATCTGTTTCTGACTACAGTTCCTGATGACTGTGTAACAAATGCCCACAGCCCTCTTGGGAAAGCCGATCATGCAGTGATAATAGTTGAAATCGCCCTAAACTCTAGAGCTCAAACTGAAGATCCACTGCTCAAAACAACGAGATATTATAAAAAGGCTGACGAGGAAGCCATCAGAGACCTCATCAGGGGCGCTTCATGTCAAAATATCTTTTCACTTCCTGCTGAACATTGCGCAAATGAGACCACTAAATGGTTCAAAGCGGCGATTGAATCACATGTTCCCACACGCAAATTCTATAGCAAACCCCGCTCTCCCCAATGGTTCACTTCAACTTGTCCTGCTGCCATAGCGGAAAGACAGCATGCGTACCGCAAATTTAACCGACATAAGTCCAGTTTAAACAGACAGAAGTTCATAGAAGCCAGAAATAACTGTAAGAAAGAAATAGCGACAGCTAAGAGAGAATTTACTGAAACCACCAAAAAACGCATCGAAGCACAAAAATTAGGAACCCGAGACTTCTGGAAAATCTATAACAGTGTAGTAAATAAGGGGCAATCAACAATTTTCACACCATCCAACAATCATGAGGTTGTTTGCTCAGCAATTGAAAAGGCTAACATGCTTGCCAGACGGTTTGCCTCCAACTCCACACTGGAATCTGCTAACCACCCCATCCCTGACTTTCCTTTGCAGACAGACGCCACACTAGACATAAGAAAGCTTGACACTGCAAAAGCATGTGGACCTGATCTCATGCCTTCTGTGCTATTAAAAAAGTGCGCCGCCAGAGTAACTCCAGTTCTCTCAAAACTTTACAACAAATGCCTTAATGAATCTTGCTTTCCTGTCTGCTTGAAAACTGCTTCTGTAGTGCCAGTTTTCAAGAATTCTGGCGAAAGAACTGACCCAGTAAATTATCGCCCCATTAGCCTCCTCCAACTTTTCTCACAAATATTTGAGACCATAATTAACCAACTCTAGTCCATCACCTTGCAGATGCTAAACTTCTGACTGACCAACAATATGGATTTAGGCAAGCCCGTTCCACAGCAGACATCCTAACTGTAATCTCAGAACGTATATACCAGTAACTGGACAAAGCGGGGTAGGGTAGAGCGGTATCTCTAGATATATCTGAGGCTTTTGACAGGGTATGGCATGAGGGTCTTCTCAAGAAAACCAGATACGGTATCACTGGAAGAATACATAGCATAATTAGATTCTTGTTAGATAAGAGAAAAATCAGGTTGTCCTTGACGGTCGTACATCTAAACAATATGATATAAATGCGGGAGTGCCTCAGGGGTCTATCCTTTGACCTCTGTTATTCCTAATATTCATAAATGACTTCCCTGACAAAATTGCTGTGAGATAGGTATGTATGCTGACGACACCACGCTCTATAACAGACACGAGAGGAAAACAAATGAACACATATCTAAAGAAATTGCAGAAACAATAGAAAAAGACCTCCGATCCGTAGTGGAATGGGGACAAAAATGGGTGGTCACCTTCAATGCTGCCAAGACTAAACTTGTTTCCTTCAATAGTTACAAGAAACCTTCCCTACCGCCAATAGCAATGGACAAATACTCTTCATCTTTAAGTATATCCTTTAAACTCCTCAGCCTAACGTCCACAGGAAACATTACATTGAGAACATTGCCAGGACCGCTGCGAAGTAGATGGGTTCTCTCTACCGTGCTAGAAAACTGTTAACGCCTGAAAGTATCCTATACCTCTATATGGCCACCATTCGCCCATGTATGGAGTATTGTTGTCATATGTGGGCTGGTGCATCTGCCACTAGTCTCTCGCTCCTAAACACAGTTAAAAAGAGAGTCGCCATTCTGATAGGTCCTGAACTGTCAGCTAAACTTCAGTCTCTGTCACTTCGACGAAATGTAGCATCCCTCTGCCTGTTCTACAAGTACTTTAACGATGAATGTTCTGAATAACTGCAAGCACTTGTGACCCCTCGACGTAAATACCCCCGACGAACCCGACAAGCGGCTAAACCCCACCCCTTCACAGTAAAGATCCCTAGATTCAAGAGATCCTTCTACTCCAGTATTTTCTTCACCAGAACAGCTAGACTTTGGAATTCCCTGCTTCCCCGACTGTACTGACATGCCGAAGTTCAAGTGCAACATGAACCGACATCTTGCTGGCCAACTTCCTACACAGTACCCCTGATGCTTATGTCCCTGGTAGTAGCCCCCTACAATAATGTGGCAATGTGTCTTGTTTGGGGTGAAAATGTAATAATAATAATAATAATAATAATAATAATATGTATATATATATATACATATATATATGTATATCTGAGATTATGATCACTGATGTGAGAGAGAATAACTGTTGAGTATGTTATGTGTTTTCATATCTCTCGTCTGCATATATAGTCTTTTAACAAGAGTATATTGGGTTTCGCCTAGGTATGTTAAACCGCAATCAAGGTAAGGTACAGAGTATACACCGGCTTTGAATTAAAATTAAGTGTTTGATTTAGATTGACTGATTGTGAGAAGCCTTGACTATCATTTGGGCGGTCGGGTTTCGATCCTGGCTAGACGTAGTTGCCTGTTAAGCCGCACTGATGAGCTGTGAAACAGCTAAACAGTGCTGTATGGCGATTACTATATATATATATATATATATATATATATATATATATATATATATATATATATATATATTTGTGTGTGTGAGTAAAATGACAAAATTCTATATTCAAAATTCCAACATGGCTACCATTTAACCGTTTATTTCTTTAAGCCCGCTTACATACACAATCCTTGACAGCACCTGTTTCGTAACGTCGAAATATGTCTGCCATGGTTTTCTAATTTTTTCTAATTTTTTCACTCTTTCTTCAGAGAAGAAAAATGGAACTTATCAAATTTAAAAGAAAATAAATGAACATGATTAGAAAATTCTGAAGTTGGAAGAGAAGTTGCATTCATTTTTCAATGTGCTGCGCCGTCTTAAATCGAATATTTTGTGTAAACTTTGACAATTTAATGTATTCGTTCTTAATAGTATGTAGTTTACTCTATATATTGTGACAAATTACAATATTATCTAAAAATCATTCATCAATAAAATTTTCTTATTGCAACTCATATAAATATGACTTAATTTCAAATATCGTATATATTAGTTATCCGCTCGGCGTACCCTGTCGTAAAATCATCATCATCATCATCATCAATAATAACAATAATAATTAAAAAGTTATGTAAGTCAAATTTATCCATTTGTTTTCAATTAAATACACAACACGTAAAAGGGATGTTTTACCATGATATTTTAAAGGTAGGGATAGCTGCAGGTGCTTTAGTATCTTCACTCGCAAAATAATCTTCATATTTGCCTATAGTTACTAAGCGATTCGAACTATTTTCTGCCTCATTCCAGATTCAAGGTTATTTTGTTTGTTTTTGACATTTTTATTAGTATTTTGCATAACAATATAAATTACTTTATTCAAATTTTTAAAAAATGTTGAAGAGAAAATGAGTAAAAGGTTTTTTTAATTAAACTGGAAGTGGTTAGTGTATAAAGTATTTATCAACTTTTATGTATTTTACTCGATTATGTATTGTCTGACTATAAACACTGTATACATAAATGAAAATTATATATATATATATATATATATATATATATATATATATATATATATATATATATATAGTTTTATAAGTTTTTATAATTTTTTTATAAATTTTTATAAATCTTTAAATTTTTTATAAATTTTAGTATTAAGTATATATATATATATATATATATATATATATATATAACTACTTTATTTACTCACATAAAATTAATATACGAAAGTATAGATTTATGCGTATACTTTAAGTATTTACTTCAAAAGCGCTCCATACGTAGGTAGAGCTAGTTAGTAATTTATAAAATATATATGGCGATTAAGCTACACTGAATATTCGGCGTTTCATCCACTCTAGGATTCCTCAGGTTTATGCGCATAAGCCTGAGGAATCCTAGAGTGGATGAAACGCCGAATATTCAGTGTAGCTTAATTGCCATATATATTATATAAATTACTATATATATATATATATATATGTATATATATATATGTATATATATATGTATATATATATATATGTATATATATAATATATATATAGGGTGTCCATAAAGCCCGTGTGCAATTTAAAAATGAATTGTTCCAAAATCAAATCCTTTTTACATGTTATTTCTATTGCAATCACAAATACAATTATAAATATTTTAAGGTGCACACGGACTTTATTGACAAATGTGTGTGTATATATATATATATATATTTCAATAGGAATCTTTATGAATAAAAATGTGATTTAATAGACATTCCTCCCTGAAAAAGTGAGAGTAAAATAAACGTATGTATAATTGTCTGAATATAAACAGTGTATACATAAAAGAAAATTATATATATATAGATATAATTTCATGAATTATTATAACTATTTATAATTTTTTAAAATTTTTATATATGATATATATATATATATATATATTACAATACGAGACTTAATAAATTAATATGCAATAATAAGCATTTTTCTCTGAAAAATTGTGAGTAAAATAAACGTATGTATAATCTAAACGAATGATTGATGCATTTTCATTGGTTTTCATCGTCATTTTATACACTGATACAATATTCTAATAGAAATTTCTAGAAATTGCTGATAGTTTATATACAAACACGTTCCAAATGTAATTTTTTCTTCCAAGTCTATCAGACTGGAGATTCAAATACCATTGTCATGTTGACGGAACTTGTAAATTTATGACCTGGAAGTTCCCTCTCTCTTTTGCAGATGTTGACGATGGGAGACTTTAAGAAAGACATCCCTGTTATGGACGTTCTTCAAGAGATGGGGCATAAATTCCTGGCAACAGTGCATTGATAATAGCTGTGAATATGTAGAAAAATTAATTTCGGAGCAGACAATGTTGTCGTGGTAATGGTATGACGCATTGTGGGATTAAATGTCAATCGGTGGCTTTACATTGGTAACAACCTTACTATAAAAAAATATACATTCCTTGGGGTTGGCAGAGAATTTTCTGAAATACAGAATGTTACTGTCGTAATACATTAAATGAGGTTACAGGCTCAACCTTCATCTATCAACACACACACACACACACACACACACACACACACACACATATATATATATATATATATATATATATATATATAAAGTTGTCGCCAATTTGTAACCTTAAATACTTAGATTTAATCCCTCTTCGCTCTCTCTCCTTCACACACATACTCACACACACACATATATATATATATGTGTGTGTGTGTGTGTGTGTGTGTGTGTGAAAGAGAGAGAGAGACAGAAGATGGATTAAATCTAAGTATTTAATGTTACAAATCGCCGACAACTTTTTATACAAGTAAAGCAAAAAATGCTTCCATGAATTTGGTATGGTATGATAATTTTCTTGCAAGCCACCAATCCCTCCCACCCGCATTGTTTCACTTTAAACTGTACAGCTACCATTGCACGAAGGTAACATGCACTCTACTCGTTCTTCCTTCGTATATCAAGTACAAATATAAGAAAAGCATATAGATGCTTGAAATAATTGTAAGAGTTTAACAGATGCAATTGACAGTACGCATGCTGAAATAAACAGAAAGCGTGCAAAGCCGCAGAAAATTAAAACTCGCGTTTCTGGAAAATTTATAATAGTGTTGTAAACAAAAGATAAGCAAATACTTTCTTTCATTATCTAATAAGCAGAAAGTCTTGGATAAGGTCTAAAATATTTCCAATCTAATGTGCCCTGCACAGTTATCTAAGCTCCAACCTCTGTCATATCGCCGCACTACCGCATCCATGCGCATGTTCTACTTTAATGGAAGGTGCTCTGAGCAACTCGTCACCCATGCACACCTCCAACATAATATTCTCAACAAATCTTTTTAGCAGCAAAGTAACCCCCTTTGTTCTAGAGTTCCTTAGTTGCCAGGAAGACTTCTATCCTAATTGCTTCTTTCCTCAAACTTGCTATACTTTGGAATTCCGTCCATGTTAACAGCTTCCCTGACTGTTATAATTTAAAGACGTTTAAATACAATGTGAACCGACATATCGTTCATCTCTTTGCATACTCCGCTGTAAAAATGGACCCAAATAATAGTCCCGTCACATCTAAATAGCAATATGCTTTGTTTGAGAGTAAATATATTGTTGTTTGCCCATCGGATCACATGATGGGGTTTTCGATTTGCACCTAATCTATAAATACGGGGATGGCTGTCCAGCCCCAGCCTAGAGGCACAGACTCTTGAACGATGCGGACATCTGAAGTCAGCTAATGTGATCACTGCTGGGGCGGCTCTGTGGTGTCTCTCTCTGGCAGCAGTGAGATTTTGGCAGCGAGTCTCTTGAAAATTTGCAGCAGCTTTTAATCTGTTTATGGCATAACCCTCCAGATCTTTCCCTTTGATGTAGCACCAATGGAGATTGGCTTTGGCCGCGTCCTTATGCCGTAGTCTCGGTCGACCTTGGTTTCGTTTGCCAGCCGTGAGCTCCCCGTGTATCAGGCGTCTTGGTATCCGACACTCTTCCATTCAAATCACGTGTTCAACTCATCGAAGTTGGGTTGTGATGATGGTGGCCTTTAATGCTGGTGGGCATAATAAATATAAATAACAAAATAATATGAGCAAATGTTTCAGGATATTTTTCCTTTTTTAGATTTCTCGGTCTCATAGCAATTTGAATTGGGATGCATACCCAACTGTACTCGGATTACTAGTGCTAAGAAAGTATGCTGTTGAAAAAGCAAAATATTTCTTTTATTATCTCATAGTATAATGTATTTTTATCAATTCTCTATTCAACTGTGCGTGAAATATTCTAGTCCGGGCTAGCATAGTACTTCTGCCAAGTGCTTTTTTTTCTGTTGGATAGAATAAAACGAGATCCTGTCCTTAAAAATTATTCGACCGTTGCAAGGTTGTATTTTTGTTCTTATTTTACTCGTAATTTAATGCAAATATTCGACCGAGCATGTTAGTTTTCGCCTCAACAATTTCTCTGTTTCATTCGATTGTCAATAAGAATTGCATTATTTCACTGCCATAATTCTAAGCAACAAGACGAATTTACACTCTAATAGAGTTTTCAATAAAGAATACGAGTCTTCGATGTTAATCCAAATTCTCCAGCATTCCTTCATTCGTATACTATTTAGGAAAAGGCTAGAATCGAACCTAGAAGCAAGTGTAAAAAGATAATAGATATTGAAATCCTAGTAATGCAGAAGGACTGTTCATTCTTTTAGAAATAATTAAATATTATTTATGTCAGAGATAAAGCGATTGTCCATTCTTTAAGAAATAACTGCATATTAAAAAATGTCAGTTAAAAGAATGGACAATAGCAAAAGTTGAAATGTTATGTAACAAATAGGTTAAATGATACAATTAAATTCACGGATTTCTTTTGTTTATGAGAGGTGAAAACGGCACGGGTAAATTGAACCGTGATAAACGTCACGTTGGTTGAGCACACCTATTACGTCATAAAGCAAGGAGATTCTCAATATATTGAGACAGGGTTCGAAGGTAGATGATAAAGTCAGTTAGAGAGTCTGACAGCGATTCAGTGAAGCTTATATGAAGCCCTTAGAGTGCGAATTATGTAAGAGGAGATCATGTAGCCATACAAGATTGAATTCCTGAGTCATCAATAAGCCGGATGATAAAAAAAAATCACTATTTATATTTTGTAACTGTTTGTCTTCGTGTCGTCCTTACAACTGAAAGGTAAATGTGTTTTATTAATCATCATCTTAAATGAACATTGTATAACCCCCTCCATCATAAGTGAAGTATCTCCCCTTTGTTGTAAAAGTACTTTATTACACATTTCTTTCAATAATGAATTCGCATCTCTCTCAGCTCTGTTACAAATACATCTCTCAGAATATAAATGTCGTTATCACCCTTTGTTCTTAATCTCCCGTTATATACACACTCCAATACGTACACGATATAAAACAAATGACTATTTTCAAGTGAACACCATACCTTTTAGAGAAAGTATACCTAACCTTAAACTCTGAATAAGTCTAATTTTATATGCTGATATCTAATTCTACCTTACCATTAACGAGCTGTGTTATTTACGTAAGGAGAAAAAGATTGCAATTCTATTTCCTCGATTTCATGCCCGGAAATACGTTTCTATTCAGAGATAAGAAACTTGCCCCTCTAATAGATAATCATTTATATTCACTCGCAAATCATCTTGTTGTATTCGCTATACATAAAGGAAAAAAAACATTCGATAGAACTGATGACGATATATTAATATACAGAGAAAAATGAAAAGTGTGGTTTGAAGTCATGTTTCATAGTAACATTTAATATTTACATTATTTAAATCACGATCACGTAAAGATCGGTCTTTTATAATGAGTGAAAGAGAAAGAAAAAAAAGAAGATTAATAATTATCTTTGTATCGATGACTACCATTCTTATTCTCGAGTGACTTCAGGATTTGATAAGTGCTGACTACCTCGTAAAAGAAATTATAAAATTGTATTAAGAATGTTATTATAAAATGTAGCAATAACTTTATTTCCTGGAATTTATTATACGTAAATATATATTTAATCAAGCCATCTCCCATTCACTTTAAGTTTGCTTGCAAAGTTCCTGTGAACGGGCTCCTTGTCACAGGTCACCAACTGTTACCCTTCAGAGTCGCTAGTAACAGGGTGAACCCCCACACACGTGCCTTGATCGTCTTTCACAGGAAATTCTCTAAAAGCTGTCTCGGTGTAGCGGGATCATGTTGGTCGGTTTCATCTTCGGGTTGATATGCCGCATGACGCTGGATGTGAATGGATTTCATGCACACAAAAGAAAGACAAATCAGATGGCTCTATTTTTAATATTTATTCGAGTACATTTGTTGCATTCACTTATAATCTAGTTTATTGTTTCGTATTTTTGTTTATAGAGTCTGTGCGTGCTGTGTTTTCTTGTGTTAATATTTATGAAAGCGCTGTTGTGAGCAAGTGCTACTATAAAACAAATATAAGGCATAATTGGACTTTCTCTATTCACCTAATGTAATGCCATCCATAATTCTGGCACATATCCATGCCTATAGCGATTTTGGAGGTCGAATTTGGATGTCAAGTTTGAGTATCCTTTAATCGCGAACTCATCTAAAGAATCAGTCAGCCCAGGCCCAGTTTCGCACAGGAGCAATAAGTCAGCTTTTGCCTCCTGTAATTGGACTTCAATCTCAGAAACGTTGGACTTTAGAACCAATATGTAAGAACAGGAAATTTGGTAGCGAGTGTCTACGTTAGGAATGAGATATGTTGAAAATGCCACAGCAGAACAGAGAGATTTTTGAAACTATGTAGAGGAAAAACTGCAATATTACCCTCTAATATAGCATCGAGAGAATCCATTTATCAAATGACAATATACTAACCTGAGTACTTAACACTTGTTGATAGAACGGCTTCCTTGGTGGTTAATCCAAGGTTCGGGTCTTTTACTCTCAGGCGTCATCCCAGGTAGAACGTTTACCTAGTGCACCCTTATTAGTCACATGGTTACACGGATAGACTTATAAAGAGAAAATAAAGGCATAAAAAGCGAGCGCTCAGAAGAAAACACCGCCAGCAGAGTTTATTATAATCTTCTTTTCTTAGGAACATTACTCATTGTAAATGCGGACTTAAATAAAAAAAAAAAAAATAGAGAAAGCAAAGATCTGCAGAGAACACAACCACGATGCGTTTTTTTACTTTTGATATTGCGATTCAGTTAATGAGTTTTGCTAATTCAAAATATTTTGATTGTTACCTTTGCAATTGCCCGTCTGATTTGCAGAATATGCTTTCCATAAGATATTGAGGCAGTATTCAGAATTTGTGGTATAAATTCTGAAAACGTAAAAGATTCTGTTTACAAACATCTGATACATAACCATTACAAATGCATTGAATAAACACAACAAATATTAATTTGGAAATGAGAAAATGTTCCCGCATTTGAATGAAAACAAATTCAATTAATCTTAATTGTGAAAGAGAATAGTGTTTACTCATTTTATCTTTTCAGGATTTACAATCTACATATATATATATATATATATATATATATATATATATATATATATATATATACATATATATATATATATATACATATGTGTGGGTGTCTTTGTGTGTAAATACATACATATTTACATAAATTATCTGTACATATATATCTATCTTAATATGCGTTTATATATATATATATATATATATATATATATATATATATATAATACATATGATGGAAGTTCAAAGTTAAATAAACTATATTGCATCAGCAGATTTACTAGAAAAATTCTACTGGATGTTTGTAAAAAGATTAACTATCAATCAATTTCACATAATACTGGTATACTAGTATATATATATGTATGTATCTGTATATATATATATGTGTATATGTATATATATATGTATATGTGTATATATATATATATATATATATATATGATGAAAATAATGGAAATAGTATTCTGACAAAATAGAGAAATAAAAATAAAAAGGAACAAACCGTATTATGTGTTCATCAACGTTTCGTCTTTATTTCGAGACTTCTTCTGGATGAATGAGATTAAGAAAAAAAAACTACCAGTACAAAATATTTTAAAATGTTTCACGTGCACAGTGTGATGCGGTTCTATTTCATAAAAACAGAAAAAAGACGTTGAAAATTCAAAAAGGAGGGGGGCGCTGTTAAAAAGAGGGAAATTTCAGTAAAAATATGAACGCAGTTAATATTCTTACTGGAAAAAAAAGATATATCTGTTGAAATTCAAATATAGGTTTTTAACAAAAACGAAATTAGTGTTTTTTATGTAATTTATTGATTGAGATTATGTGTTAATTATTACAGGGGGTGTTTGAATGGTGTGAGAGGTTAACCTCTATCCACAGTTAAATAATGTTTTTTTGATAAAAGTTTACTTATTAATGGCGCTAATTTATAGAACCCACACGCATATATATATATATATATATATATATATATATATATATATATATATATATATATATATAGATATATGCATGTTACTTGTATTTATATAAAATATTATAGGGATATATTTTATCGAATTTCAATATTTGCTTATAAGGTGCTCCATATGGGCGTAGAGCTCGAGGGTAAGTTATAAAAAAAGTTATATATAGCAGTTAAGCTACAGAGAATATTTTGTATTTCCGTGTATTTTTTATGTACCACATAAGGATATATCAGACTGAATTAACCGAACGTGTAGTTATTTTTCCTGAAAACAGGCCGACGCCTTAAGATTAAAACAACCAGCAGAATGAAAAATAAAACAAAAAAAAAACTTTTTTTGAAGATGGTGCCTTCTACTGAAAGTCTGAGAAAAAATGATTTGATATATTTTATTTAAAATATATCATCTATTATATAAAAAAAGCATACACAACAATCACCCACAAAGTTGACATCTTTTAAAATCGGTGTAACTTTTCATATATAATATGTAAAGGTTAAAAATCGTTCTTTTGGGGTCCAATTACCGTTTATCGTTTTGAATATTATCAATAGGTACACACACTCCTTAATGTTATTATGCAGTCGGTTCTCCCAATCTCTAACTAAAAGGGAATATTCTTGATTTTTTTCAGAGAGTCAACTTGAGTTGCTCCTATGTGTGTATATCTAGACAGGGGAGTAAGTTGGGTAAAAGGGAAAGGACGAGGTCGGGGAAAGAGAGAGGTTATCCCTGCCCGTACATAATGAATTGTCTAAGAGGTAATTTTTTTTTTTAAACTATGAACCCAATTTTGATCTGTCAACATTTATTTTTTGGGGCTCAAATAAAATAAAAAAGTTTGACTCGTGTCCAAAGAAACCTACATCTAAAATTTCAAATGTTTAGACCCAAAATTGGCGGAGGAGTTTTGTAGAGTTTTCAAAGGTCAAATCGTAGAACTTTGACCTCTTGACAGCCAAATTTTTGGCCGAAAACCGAAAAAAAAGATTTTCCCAAATCTCAGTAGCCCTTATGTCAAATCTCGAGACTGTAGACTGAAAATTGACAGAGTAGTTTGGTAGGGAAATGTACACACACAGGCACACATTTTCACTTTTATAGATAGCTTTTATTTTTTTATATGTATTCTTATACACTTCAATCATGAATACATTTGTAATGTGTCTATAATATGATATCTTTATTATTCATGTTTTATCATCATCATCAGTGTAATATTTGATGACGTATCAGTCTATGGGATAATATCATTGGCTTCAATACATTCTAAGAACTATTCACTATCATGGCCTTTATATGTTCACATTTGAGAGGTTATGTTACGACCTTTGCTAAACACCTGCCCGTACATAATAAATTATGCAAACTATAGTATTAATTGAAATCCATATTGGTTAGTAAAAAAAAAAATTCTGGGCTAAGTAAAAGTTATTTATAGTTAAGGCTGTGACAAGAGAATATTCTTTTTGTTATTTGGACTCTCGAGTATATATCCAGCACAGTTAGACACACTTAATTAACCGAGAACCACATCCGTCTATATAAAAACATATAAGATATTAATGGATATATACTCAAGGGACAAATCAATGAAAAGAATATCCTCTTATAACAGCCGTATTCATAATATCTCCTTTTGACGTTAACTATCAGGTCAGTCCAAATGTTTGTTTTTTTTCAGATTTGCAAAAGGGGCGTTTATTTTATGCAAAATGTTAATACTTCAATACATTACCATCTTAGATTATAACTTTTAAGTTTAAGATTATTAAAACAATATTCATATTTTTCTGCGGTATTGTTACCCCAACATGGCCTTCTTTAGTCAACGGGAACAGAGTCGAATTTAAATCATGATAATGCGTGTAGTTATTCAACATTATTAATTAAAAGTTTACTAAAGGAATTTGGTTTGAAAATTCGGTCTCGTGCTGCATATATTCCTGAGCTAGCTTCTCCGTGGTTATCATTATTTCGGGGATTACAAGACCACTTAGATGGCGTTAGATTAACATCAGGAGAGAAAATCGAATATTAGTCTGATTTATATTTTACATTGTAATGAATAAGTCAGAAGATGTATAATTTTTCCTATTTACAATGCCTCCCCACGGGACAGAGTTAGACACAGGGTCGTTTTTTTAACGTGGAGAAAAGGAACAAAAATAAAAATTGTCTCAGTCGTGAAGGATTTCTCCTCCACTGACAGAGAACAAGAAATTGAAGTGCAGCATCTGAAGAACAGATACTACACTGTTATCTTGTCCCGAAGGCCATGCAATAGTTTAGGATGGACTGTTAGAGCAACCATTCCTGCGTTGACAGGCTAGAAAACCGTCTTTCGATTTCAATTGGCTAGAGCATTTTCGCCTTACTATTTTCTCTTTTTCATAAAATATACCTTGGTAGTTGCTCTTTCCGTACTTTTGTGGCCAGTGCTCGACTAAGCTTTAATCTTCCTCCAAAACATTTGCAACAATATTCGTCTAGCCACAACCACCACTAATAATTCCCGTTAACCTCTATCAGTGCGTAAAATTTATCGAAAATTCAATAATCGACGATTATTTCCTAAGAATGTCCGCATTTGAAACACAATATTCTAAGGCTGTTTCTTAATTTCTATGTCATGATCGTCTTGAAACTTAAAACTTGAAAATATAAACAAATTATCTTGCTGATCGGATTTTCAAATAATCAAACTACCAAATTTCGACTACTATTAGTCATCAAGTAGTCGTTCCACAGTCTAGACAATGCTCAATAACCTGTTATATTCGAGTAGCCCTTACACATTGCGAGGCAGTGAATCGAAGCAGAAAAATTAATAGATAAAAAAAACGTTTTTTACATTTTATGATGATATCTTAAGCATTGACTTAATATATCACATTTCCGCTCAATCTATTTCATAATAAAGTATAGCAGATCAAATGAGTACCGACGGACAAAGCCTGTCAAAACGACTTTAAACCGCATTAAAAATATAAGACATAACTTACACATAAAACAAATAAAATATATTTTTCAAAAATCGTTTGTGTTTAACGGATGTTTTTAGTTGCGAATTTTCTAATCAGTACCAGGCGGAAGCGAAATCTTCATCAGTTTATTTACAGAATTTCTTTAGACTATTTTGTTCGTAATTCACTTCATTCATGTTTTTTTATATAGATTTTTTTACAAACTCGTAAGAAAGGAAGTCTCCGAAATTCAACCACTTCCAATTTCCATTCATGTTCTTTCCGCTTCCATGTTTGTTTCAGTATTCCGAGAATACTCCGCCATAATTGTGAAGAGTTGTTCGTTTACTTCATAAAAAAACGAAACCAGCAAGTATGATATACAAAATGCATTGTCTCATTTATCTTTTCTACTTAAAAATGAAAACGTCCCCGAGAAAAATAGAAAACTTTAAAAGCTCAGTAGACAAGTCAAAACATGCCTATTGTGTTGACTCGAAAATAGACACAGGTTTAGACTTTCTCGCTCTTTACTGACTTTGCGCTTACAAACGTTGGGTCATACAGTGGTTCGCTTACCTGGCACAGCTCTTAAGTAGATGTGTTTTCACTAGTCGATATCAGTTTGATATTGACTTCGTTATGCCAGAATAAGCTATGATTCTCTTATGTTTCATGTTCAACTACATTCCCAAAATTTACCGTCTTCTTTAGAACAGATATACTTATTGTAAATCTCACAAGGCTGGGTATTTTTTTAGTATTGTATCTTTTTCTGAGAAATACCTGGCCTTGAATATTACCGTCTTAATAGGAAGTAAATAAATAAATAAATACAAATATAAAAAATGATACATATTTTTTAATACATTTCCTTTTTCATAAACGTCTTCATACGTGACTACTCTTTACTTGTCTCATAATATATCAGTTGTTACAAGTGAAACAAAATCATAATTTCATCTTTCCGGGTGATCCGAAAATTCAATAATGTTTCCCCATCTCTCGAATAAATTGTCCCGTCTAGTAATAAAACCTGCACTCATCCATTTAATACAAACAATGTTTTATGATTACAGATGCCCCAAATAAATTATTTGTCATTCGTCTCTCCTTACGTTTGGAACAGTTTAATCATAAGAAACTCGTATGCATTTACATAATAGCAAGTAGGATTTTATAGATTAAAATGCCCAAATTAATATCTGTGTCATCCAAGAACTCTAGTCAGATTGAATAATTATCTATACGAATATTTTACGAGTCGCCATCTTTGAAATTACAGGACGGAACAAATAAACTGTATTGTATTTCAATCACTTTGGTCTAGTTTACTAGAAATATCTACATATTTCATTGACCAAATAACTTATATTGAGCATAATATGCTTAATATAACCCATAATTGTATATTTTTACAAAAAAGATATAAAGAAAAAATAAACTGGAATTTTAAAATTTTTTGGAAAATAGGAAGGAAAGGAGTGTTACATGAAAGGGCTGTCCCCTTCTCATTTAAGTAAGAAGATATACTAGATAAGTGAAAATGATGTGGGGAAAAGGCTAGAATCGAACCCTGTAGGCATGTGTTAAAGATAATAGATAATGAAATGTTAGAAATCCAGTTCATTGTTAATTCTATTAGAAATGGTTAAATATTTTTTATTTGGGAAAAAGAGTCGATTATCCATTCTTTTAGAAATCTGGATATTAAAAATGAAAGCACAATGCGAGTTAAAATATATAGTTTAAAAATAGGTTAGAATTACATTGTGGATTCTTTGTTTGCCAAAAGTGTGTTTGGACAATCATTTGTAAATCCACGTGATATAGTCACGTTGGTTGATAAACACACTTTTGACGTCATAAAAAAGGAGATTTCTCTATATAGGAATATGAGGGTTCGAAGTTCAAAAGTTGGTGAGCATCAGATATTCAGAGAAGATCACACACGGTGGTAGTCAGTAGAAGCGAAGGGAGAAAAATAGACCATGTAAATTAAAGTTTGAATTCCTGATATCACCGATTGGTCGATTGAAGGATAAAGAAACCAACTATGTTTGTAAGTGTTTGTCTCGTGTCGTCATTCCTTATAACAAAAAGGTAAATATGTTTTTAGCATCATCTTGTAACGAACTTTGTACAACCCTTCCACGTATTATGTGTCCTCTCCTCCTCTCTGTTAAGAACTGGCATCATATCCGTATTAATATCTGGACACTTTCACAATCTACCGCTCAATAATAAAAGCCAAATATATCGATATATGTATGCATGTACGTATGTATCTATCTAACTATATATATATATACTAGCAAAAGTACCCGTCGTTGACTAGGTTCAAAAACAGCCTACAGAAAATGGACTTATGAAAGTATGATAGGTTATGAAAAGGAAGGGTTGTAAAGAGATAGCTTCGAATTTGGGGGGTATCAAAACCAAAGCAAAATATGATGAAAGTAAAAATGAAATAGATAAACCCCATAATTTATTATACCATATCGGTTCACGCTGAAACACTTATCACAATATTCTGTGGATCTATATTAAAAAACCTTGTTAAACTTTGTGACATATTTCCATTCTATGGAGGTCAGGCACGAACGAACATCCCATAATTTTATTATACCATATTTCTTCAAACTGAAACATAATTATCAAAATATACTTATGCAGATAGATATGAAAAAGTATTTATAAAAGTGTGTGCCTATTTTTATTCTATGGAGGCCAGGCGCGAAAGCAAACCCCACAATTTTATTATACTATCCCTATTAAAGTTAAAACATATTTATGAAAGTATTATTATGTATATCTATATCAAAACAATTGTAAACGTTTTTTTTTTTATTTTAAATTTTTTTATTTCCATACTTTGTGGACCAGGCACGTACACAGACCCCCAAATTTTAATGAATCATCATTACGTCAGATAAAACATACCCATTTCTGTGTCTCGATACATCTTCTATCATTATATGTGATCAGTTTTCTATAATAGTCAACCATATAGGGGCCTATTCGTGACCAGACACACACACAGATTTCAGCCTTATATATATATATATATATATATATATATATATATATATATATATGTATGTATATATATATGTATATTACAATAGAAAATTTTCAGCTTTATATATATATATCTATATTACAATAGAAAATGTTCAGCTTTATATATATATATATATACATATATATATATATATATATATATATATATATATATATATATTACAATAGAAAAATGCGAGCATGAAAAGTAATATGATTAAGCTTAAACATGTTACGGTAAAGAACTAGTTGTTTACACTGGAAGAGAATAGGAAAATATATTCTAATACAAAATATAATTAATTCATAACTTATAATATTGCCGCATTAAGAATTGTTTATATAATGTTATAAATTGACATTTTGAAAAACATTCTTATTGCTGCAATATTTTAAGTTATAATTTTATTATTTTTTCCTTGAACGCATTATTATGTATATATATATATATATATATATATATATATATATATATATATATGCATACATATATATATATATCATATATAAACTATCATAATAAATCTCGATATTTCTTAGTAGTGTAAGAAACAATCAACGCATTACTATGTGTGTATATATATATATATATATATATATAAACTATCACAATAAATATCGATATTTCCTAGTAGCGCAAGAAACAATCAAAGCATTATATATATATATATATGTATATATATATGTATATATATATATATATATATACATATATAAGCATATAAATATATAGTCATCAACATACAGTACTGTCTCGGTGTATCACAATTTATCAGTGCGACTAGACATACACCTGACCTCGCCCGTGGCTCGAACCTACAACCGTCGCATTGACAGTCGGAAACTCCAACCATTTTTATGTATGTATGTATGTATACCGGTTGTATCGATTGGTTTCCTAGATTTAAATCGAATAAAACTAGCGTGGTTTTTAAAGAGTGCTCAATGCAGGGCATAGCGTGTATATAGTCTGTTTAATTAAACAAACATTATAGATTACATATGCGAATACATGCGTCAGTGCCGTCCCAATTCAGGGACAACGATTCATCAGACCAAAAAGAATTGATATTGAAACGGATGTCCAGATCACATTGGTTTTTATAAGATATTTGGATGCAATCTATATTTCGGCAATGCTTGGGATGTACATTTTGTAAATGTGAGCTGTAGTTTTTTTTTTGTTTTTTTGTTTTTGTTTTTTTGAGGACGGGATGTAGTTATGCGAAAGGGAAATTATGTTTCCCGTCTTTAGGCTATAAATTGGGTTTGAGGTGTTTGGTAATTCTTTTAATTTAGCAGTTGTTTATTGCTCTTGATGCTAAAATTTCTTGTATCTTATATTGTTTATACTTTATTGGCGGTCACTTTAATTTCCTTTTGACAAGTTATATATTTTTTAAAGTTTTTTATCTCTCGTTTTTTATCTAATCATTTTTTTTTTAGTTTTCTGGCCTTGAGAGTAAGGGAAATGGAAGTGCCGATGCACGCGATTAGGTTATTGACAATTGGGAAGTTCTAGTCTGACAGCTACTTATCTAGTTTTGGTCTAAAGTACTTCTATATTCTGGTCGTTTCTACTACTTTTGTGCTAGCTTGTCTTATGCTTTTCTGTTCTTTACTGTTGGTGACTCCCTATTGATAAGTGTTTTACTTATTTTTGTTTTTTTATTATATATATATATATATATATATATATATATATATATACTTATATTAATTTACTTTTTATTTTTATTTTTCGCTGTTTTTCACGCTTTCATTTTTTTTTAGTTTTGCAGGCTTCTTATTTTTTGTGTGTTTACATATAAGATGCATATCTTTACGGTCGGGATGGTAATTCTTTTAAATTGCTATGTGGACTTATTAATAAGATTTAAATAATTGTAGTGTAATTTATATTTTCCCTATACAATGATGTGTTGGTTAATTATCGTGGCAACTGCATTTATATATATATATATATATATATATATATATATATATATATATATATATATATATATATACACTTATTTTCGATGGTTGTCAATTTTTATTTATGATCGGGTAGTTAAATTTTCCCTAATGCTGTAATACGTATTTATTTGATAAAGTAATAGGTTTAGTTCTAGACTATGTTGTGTTCAACCAGCTTCTCCTCTATCGATTTTTTATTGCTGTTCATTTTCTGAGATTCACGTATATAGATCGGATTTCTATTATTGTGAGAAACAATAATTTCTTTCGACGAATTAAAATTTCAACTCTGGATGTGTTTTTCTTCATTGTGATTTTACCTCAAACCCCATCTTTATATTAAGTAGTAGTTGTCCCGTTTCTCTCTCCTCCTCATCTTCTGCAAACGCGTTCATACACTTTTTATAATTATTTTAATTCTACTTTTACTAGCGAAATCAGTTCTCGATATTTCTTGAGTAATTTTTAAAACAACGAAACTCTGCTTCTCGCCTTGAATATCATAACTCATGTCGAATATTGTTATTTTCTATTAAAAATATAATAAATAGGTATGATACGTAATTGACAAATTGGTGGAAACGCTTAAATATTATTTGATCCAGTATTATTTGTATTTGGAATTTTTACTTCCATGTTTGCATCGCGAAGATACATTTTTACGAGATGAATATGTTTAGGGGTGAAGTGCCTCACGTACGGGGTGCCTTCAGTAAGTCCCACACTTTTTTGTGCAGGTAGTTGAAATAGTTGTAAACTCTTGAAAATTGTTATTGCTATAGAAATTTTAATATGACTGACTGACTAAGTCTTATGATTTCTGGTTCAAATAAACAGTTACAGCAGGAATTGGAATACACCCTACTAAATTCTGATTGTCATAGCTGACGAATTTTAAAAATGTAAGCTGAGCGTGATGACACTTTAGAAGAACGATATGCAAAAAATTATATATTAAACTAGGTAAGAAATGACACAGAAATAGAATGCTTCAGACAACCTTTCATGAATTGAGCATCAGTTTTTGTGTGGCATAAGAGATTAAAAAAAGGCATGCAGTCTGCGAGGGACGATGAAAGGTGTAGGAGAAATAAGAATATCAGAGCTAAAAAGTTGATTGGCTTGATACAAAATTTAATGGATAAGTATCGGTGTGTGTCTATTGAGACAATAAGTGCACAGTTTGATGTCAGTGTGGTAGCTGTACACACAATTGTTCACGAGGAACTGAATATGCAGACGATTTTTGCGAAGTTTGTCTCAAGGCTGCTCGGTTCTTTTCAAGACAGTTGCTCGCTATCTCTATGGTCCACACCTTGCTCCCTGTGATTTTTAGTTTTTTTTTTCTCCTAAACGCTATGAAAAGCTTAGAGGCTTTCATTACGAGACAATTAACCAGATGACAGACGCTGTAACGAGGGTCATTGACATACTCACATAAGAGGATTCCATGGGTTCTTCTAGAATTGTTAGAACGGTACAACAAGTGAATTGCAGCTAGAGGAGATTACTTTGATGGGGACTGGAGTTTCATATTTGTACTATCAATAGATGTGCTCACGCGAAAATGTCTAGAGACTTGTTGAAGACAGATCGAAATAATTAATAATTTATTGTTTTCGAAATTTTTATTAGATAATCGATTAAAAGTTTACAATGCAGTTGAATTGAAGAAACGAAACAAAAGTAAATCGAAAATTTGAAAGCTGTTTATTTATGTATACTGCAACTATTTGCTGCTGATAAGTTTATTGAATGTTTTGTTCAAATCTCTCAGTTGTAATCTATATGATATATGCTGGTTGTGCGAATTCACTAATTGAATTACGGTTAAGACAGAAACTGTGCCATTTTCCCAGATTTACTTCTATGTATATGAATCTGAGAGTTAAAAATCTTAATGTTTAAGAATTTATTATGATAATTGTAAAGAGTCATCAAGATGGTTTCCGACACAATCATTTCTGAAGGATATATATGGAACTAATACTGTTTTATTTGCAAATGTAATATGTTGACCAAAACAGAAACTAAAGAAAACTCCACAGTGTTACTGAGATCACCATTTACGAAAATCTCTGTAAAAACATTATATGCTAAACTTTAATTATTACTTAACGAAAACGAAAACTAGGAAAAACTCAAGAGCACTTATAACACCATCATTTTTATTATATCAAGCTCTGACTCACCAAGTTCATATGTTAGTTTGTAGATGAAATAACACCATTATAAGTTGTTCCAACATTATTTAAATAAATCGACACAAATAAAATGTAAGTAGGTCTTCGAAGTGCTGCAAAATTGTCCATGCTGAAATAAAACTGTATCCAAGTGTTTCTTCTGCAATTTAAAATGCACTGACAAAATGAAAATACCAAAATCCAAAGGACACAACGGAAGGCATTATATTTTACTATCAGGACTCGTGTACCAACGTAGCACGGAAGAAGTTAAAAAAACAGCCACTGACCCAGTATAATAGCTAGCACTGGCGCCCGTGTCAAAAATGAATGTACCGTGGCAAAGTACCGACACATTTGATACATGTTTATATATGTTAAAGAGTTTAGTTTCCAAATAATCGAGTACATTTCCTAATCACTTGTTCCGAAAAAAGCAAAACAAACCAAAATATTACACGATATTATAAAAGGACTAAATACAGTTTTGGCAAAAAATCAGTTTGTTTTATTTCGTTCAATGAATGTCCGTATTAATCTTGCGGCATATAAAAAAAACGCAACTATTTGGGAGGTAACCTCTTCAATTAAGTTACCAAAAATACATACGTTTCAGTTCGATTAATAAATTTCTGTATTTATCTTTCGAACGATTATAAAACACACAGCAGTTTTTGAAGACGTCGAGGTTTGCTTTTATTTGGTTTTAGCAAAAATCTTAATATAAAGTCACAAATTTTTATGAGTTAAGCTCCTTAATCTATAAATACATATGTAATACGTAGTTTTGGAACATCACCAGTAAACACGCAGTGTGTCCTATGCTAAAAGAAATGAAATTTCTTAAAGTTATGAGAGAAGCGCCATCGTTGGAGAAGACGGAGGCGTTGTTTTATTTTATGTTATTAGGAGACATTTGAATATAAAATCCGCAAATATTTGAGAGCTAAAATATCCAATATTTAAATACAGAAGTAATGCGTCGTTTTCAAACATAACTAATGTATACACAGTGTGTTTGATGATATAAGAACTCTGTTTTAGTGATGCTTTATTGAAAACTTCATTGTCGTAAATATGTCTCTTAGCGACACCATATTGTAATGTTACTTAGCGTTCGTTTATGAAGTGAATAACTGAATTACATAATATAAAAATTTTCAGAGCTCAGCCAATCAGAATGGATGGAATTGGGCGAGGGAAACTTTATTATTTATGAATCGGAAATAAGAAAGATTATGTTATCTTTATGTATATATAAGCCAGTTACCATCGGTGTAAGCACAGTATCTGCGGAACATGTAAAACTGTTTCCGATGACAGCTGGTAGCGGTGATAGGACCAAATGTATAGAGAAAAATAGAAACACCTTCCGCTGAATATGTTTGCATTGTGATGGTAGCATTTTATTGTCACGACTGAATGTGTATAAAATGGTGTTTGAAAGCAACGTAAGATAGTGGCTATTAGGCTAGATTTGTTGTTGCAAACCTTTGAGACTTTTATCCAAAAGGGGAATTTCTGCAGGCATTTTAATCTATAGGAGAATGTAAGCCTGCTTAGTTTCCCCCACTTGAAAATTAATTGTATACTGAATATATATATATATATATATATATATATATATATATATATATATATATATATATGTGTGTGTGTGTGTGTGTGTGTGTGTGTGTGTGTGTGTGTTTGTACTATTTCAACCTCGGGGGTATTTTCGTAAATGATATCAGCCAATTTAAGTTTTTGGGCTTAAATTGGCTGATGTCATGAGCTGGATAATTTGCTTTTCTTCTCTATAGAAACAATCTTGTAAGGATTTAAGTAAATACTTCCTAGGTTGAAATAATAAACACATATTTAGCTCTTTTCCCCTATTTTTTTTTCTTTACCAAATGTACCTCCTGTACTAAGGGGGGCATTGGTGTTTTTTCGGTAGTAAATTGACTTAAATATTATATTTTAATTTATTCAGATTTCATATTGATCTCTGAACGTATATACCATTCACTGGACAAAGCGGGGGAAGGCAGAGCGGTAGCTCTAGATATATCTAAGGCTTTTGACAGGGTATGGCATGAGGGTCTCCTCAGTAAAATCAGATCATACGGTATCACTGGTAGAATACTTAACATAATTAAATCCTTCTTAGATAAGAAAAAAATCCAGGTAGTCCTCGACGGTCGCACATCTAAACAATATGATATAAATGCGGGAGTGCCCCAGGGTTCTATCCTTGGACCTCTATTGTTCCTGATATTCATAAATGACCTCCCCGACAACATTGCCTCTGAGATGGGTATATATGCTGATGACACTACACTCTATGGCAGACACGACAGGAAGACGAATGAACATATTTCTAAAGAAATGGCAGAAACACTAGAGGAAGACCTCCAATCTGTAGTGGAATGGGGACAAAAGTGGATGGTCGCGTTCAATGCTGCCAAGACTAAACTAGTTTCATTCAATAATTACAAGAAACCCTCTCTACCACCCATAGCAATGGCCAACGACTCTTTATCTGAGAGTCCATCTTTCAAACTCCTTGGCCTAAAGTTCACAGGAAACATGAGTTGAAACAATTACATTGAAGGCATTGCCAGGGCCGCTGCAAGAAAGGTAGGCTCTCTCTACCATGCTAGAAAACTACTAACACCCGAAAGTATCCTGTACCTGTATAAGGCCACCATTCGCCCATGTATGGAGTATTGCTTCCACATCTGGACTGGTGCATCTGCTACTAGTCTCTCGCTCCTTGACAAGGTTCAAAAGAGAGTCGCAAACCTGATAGGCCCTGAACTGGCATCTAAGCTTCAGCCTCTGTCCCATCGACGAAATGTTGCATCCTTCTGCCTTTTCTACAAGTATTTTAGTGGTGAATGCTCTGACGAACTGCAATCACTTGTGCCCCCACGACGCGAGCACCCTCGACAAACCCGACAGGCTACTAGATCCCACCCACACACTGTAGAGATCCCTAGATGTAAAAGATCTTTTTACTCCAATAGTTTCTTCCCCAGAACCGCAAGACTCTGGAATTCCATTCCAGGTCCCTGCTTCCCCAACAGTACTGACGTGCAGAAGTTCAAGTGTAACGTGAACCGACACCTTGCTGCCCAAATCCCTACATAGTACCCCAGTAGTTGTTGCCCCTGATAGTAGCCCCCTACACCAAAGTGGCAATTTGCCTTGTTTGGGGTGAAAATGTAAAAAAAAAAAAAATAAAAAAATAGAGTCCTGATTCCAAAGGTAAAAAAAGGTATTTGGATGCCGACAGCTATAATCGAAATATTTAAGAGTACTTTACGCCAGGGTAAACCCGTCCCTGCGTGTATAATCTAATTGATAAATCTGTTTTTCTGTCTGTCTCTATATTTTAAAACTCTTTCGAAAATAAAAGTCCCGGTGCGGCAATATGGGCCACAAATGACTAGATTTTTGTTATTATGACGATTTGGGCTTTTATAGACCATATTTTTATGATTCCTTAGTCGGTAAAAATAGTTGGTATGGAGATTAAAACGCGGTCAAAATTGAAGAAATCGTTATATATTTTGTACATTAATCTTAGTTTATTTTAAATCCGTTCATATGTGCATCACGTTGATACAGTGGTAACGCCATCAGCTTTGAATGCTACAGTTTTGCTTTCAGTTTCGATTCTAGTTGATGGCACCTAATTACTTTTTGTTACTTTTAAAATCACGAATCCATTATAATTATAATAATATATAAGAAATCTGGATGAAATGAAACATCATAGTTAAGCGTATTTTATAGGTTGGTTGGTTGGTTGTTTTTGTTTTACGGCATGTCAACCCTTTTTAGGTTATTTAATGCCGAATCCATTTATTTTGAAGAATATTTTTTTAATAGAATATATTTGTTGTTTTCAAATCAATTTCTATTCAACCCATAGTGGGGGCCCTAACATGTACTATCACTCCGGGTCAGAGTTGACCTGGGAGCAATGGCAATTAAACTCACCAAAGCCCACAAGCTGTGGCCTAACCACTGGATATAGTTTAAGGTAATGCCCACTCCCCCCACTAGGGATATATATATATATATATATATATATATATATATATATATATATATATATATATATATATATACTATAGTGATTAATTAATAATTAAATACCTACAGGCACTAGTGTTTCATCATTTTATTTTTAAATGTTTTTTTATTTCAGCCAGAGTGATCTACTCGTTATACGATGATCTATGCATAAGAGCTAAATTGACCGACTTAATTCAACTGAAAGTGCTCAACAATAAGAAACGAGTTTCTTAATCGAGCTGACGTTTATTTACTATAATAATTAAATACCTACAGATACTAGTGTTCGATCCTTTCGGTAATCTTCAGTGCAGGGTGTCAAGATAAGGACCATTCGATTGATTCGCACCCGGCAAAACAAGTCATCTCTGGCTTGATTAGCAAAGACCGTATCCAGTCGGCTACCATTAACATATATATATATATATATATATATATATATATATAATGTGATCTATAATATAATGGCCCTGGATATGACCTTAAACTATATCCGACGGTGAGGTCAGAGCTTGCGGGCTTTAGGGAGTGTGGCGACACCCTTTCATTTCCATTGCTCCTAGGTCCACTCTGACCCTGAGTGGGAGTACCTGTTAGAGTCTCAACTATGGGCTAAATAGAACATGACAAATATATATTCTATTAAAAAAGAATTCTTCCAAATCACTGGATTCGGCATTAAATGACCTGAAAAGGGTTGATATGACATGTTCCCAAGCGGTGAAAATGTTTGTAAATTTACACCGCACAAACATTTCCACCGCTTGGGAACATGTCACCACAATGTACAGCAAAAATGTTTTTATACATTCTGACACATTTTCAATATATTTTGAATATTTTATATTTTGAATACTTTCTGAAGAGGACGCTTCACAGAGCGTCTGAAACGCGACCAACTATTTCTATGGCTTAAAAACATCATTACTATTATCTTAATATGATACCTATTTAACTGAAAAATCCAAACACGGAATAATAAAATAAGGTTAAAAAACATATCCTAATTGTTGGTGACTTTTCTCATATATATATATATATATATATATATATATATATATATATATATATATATATATATATATATATGAAAAGACATATAACTGAAAGCGTATGAGGAGCACGTGGGAAAATATAAGCAGCAACGCTAAGTTGTCAGGCTTTCGAGGATACTGGTAGCGGTTACCAAAAAAAAAATGCCTTTCTACAAATTAAGAAGTGTGCGCCAGCTGGCGCGACAATTGAAAGGAAAAATGGACACCACGTGGTCGGGAGAAAAAAAAAGTTCGGTTGAAAAAGATTGAAGTGTAAAGTAAGAGACGAGAAATGGCTGCCTACGTACGGCGTATAGTGGAACAGAAAGAGAAATCCGCCGGGTAAGATAGACATGTGGCAGCGAAAAACATTTCAGCTGGCGTCGGGACGGGGAGGAAAAAAAACGATAATAAATGACTGGTGTTAAAAAAGAAAGAAAAACGAAACGTCTTTATGTATTTTTGCTTGTCTGTTCCTTTTTACGATGCCGAATGGGGTGGGAGACCGGGAAAGGTTTTAATGTTAACGAACACGTTTCGAGCGTAACGGCCACGTTACATAAAATGACGAAATGTACACATATTACAGCTTCGTATGTTTAATCATGTCAAAAAGCACTAGCTTTTCCTTTGGATGGATTGATTAATGCTGTTTCTTTTGATGAGTTAAGGGATAAAAAGATGCACTGGTTGACATAAAAATTAAGTGTCTGGTTTTGTGCTACAAAACAGATACCGTCAAGAATGGCAATTGTCAACTGAATAAAAATAAATAAATTGTAAGATGGTCAAAATGATAAACTTTTGTAATATAGAATTTCTTTCATTCATCCATTATATTGCTGTGTCATGACAATGAACTTTTTAAATAAGGATTGGTATATATTATGAGGAAATAAAGTATATTTCAAGAGAAATATATATATGTATATATATATATATATATATATATAAAGAGAGAGAGAGACCGAAAGAGAGAGGGGGTGGTAGTTAGGTAGATACACACATACATAGATTGATAGAGTGATGTTGTAGCAGTGTCAGAAATTTCGTGAAAATAGTGAATAATTCCACCCCATCTTTCCAAGCTTATAACTCCTCGAAAAATGTAATTCAAGCCCTAATTATTTTTTTTTCAATTAAAGGAGCAAGGACCAAGGTTTTATTAAAAAAACAAAAAACAATGTGTTCTTTTTTTAAAAAAGGTTTTAAACTTCGGACTTTACAGGTAAATTTCTAAAAAAGCGATTTTTTTTTGTTTTAAATTTGAATATATTATTTATTGACCTTTTCTCTTCAATTTGTGATATATAACACTTCCCAACATAAATTAATTATTTACTTTTCAATAGACATTTCAAAATGAGAGGCGTGAATTATTCGACCCCCTGTCTTTCCAAGCTTATAACTCCTCGAAAAATGTAACTCAAGCCCTAATTTTTTTTCAATTAAAGGAGCAAGGACCAAGGTTTCATTTAAAAAAAGACAAAAAAAAAAACAATGTGTTCTTATAAATAAGGTTTTAAACTTCGGACTTTACAGGTAAATTTCTAAAAAAGCGATTTTTTTTGTTTTAAATTTGAATATATTATTTATTGACCTTTTCTCTTCAATTTGTGATATATAAGACTCCCCGACATAAATTAATTATTTACTTTTTAATAGACATTTCAAAATGGGTGACACTTGGGGGCGCGTGAATTTAAAAAAAAACGTTTGTCTAAAATATTATATTCGGTTTATTGGAAAGAACATAAAATTTCACATTGACCCTGAAAATATCGTAAAAATAGAATCAATAGAAAAATTTCGATAGATTTTTAAAGTTTAAAAATTGAAAAATATTGAGTTCGGAAAATTCATTACTGTTTAAAAAAAAAAATTCTATTACTTTTAAAACAACTGTAATAGTTTATTTTGGAAGTATAATCCATAAAGAAAATAAATAACCCACTTTTAACAGAGAAATTACGAGATTTTTTATATTGTATTCGCAGTTTCCTGTTAGGGGTGTCAAAAATTCCTACAAAAATTCTGATACTGCTAGTGATGTTGTGCCAAACTCCACTGTAAATATTTAATCTACAGACGTAAGCTTGATATTTAGGAGATTAGAACCAGTGAAAGAAATTCGATTTAGGTTTTAGCCGGTCAAAATAGCTGTGATGGGGACAAAAATTAAACAAAATTGGAACTTGGCATGCGTAAATTGACTTAAAGCGCACTTCTCGTATGTGCAAATATGCATTTATTATTTTTGCAACTTTTTTTTCAGTTTTTACATGCGTAAGGACGTTTCCTAGATGATAACGAATATAAATTTGGAGAGCTATATAATAAAAAAAATTTTGTTTATATAACTACTATATATTTGGTACAATATAATCATTAATAGCGTATTGGCTCAATAATAATTTACACTACATCTGCATGAATCAAAATATCATATTTAAGCATATTTTACGATCGGATAACGCTGGGAGCATCGCTAGTATTTTTTAAGATTTAACGACTGTTCCCAACCTCGATATTTAGAAGATATTCAGACGTCTGACGAAAGTAAAAGTTAATAAAGCGCTCTATAAGCATTAAATTATTTAAGGTCGTTACACTTAGGCTATATATTATCAGACAAGATCTATGTATAATTCATGCCATCGAATATATGACGCCTAGTTTGTCTTCATGTGGAAATGTGTTCTCCTTCTCAATCAATCAAAACTAGTGCGCATATCGTTCTGTCCGCTTCACTTTATTATTAGCATTGTAAAGTGTTGACGTCGCATTTGACGACGTTTCGCATTGTATCAATAACGAAAACGAATTCATTTTCGATACACGCGGTTACACAGAAGATGAAAAATTTATGTTTCAATAAGTTGCATTACCGAGATTGACTGAAGGCAGCTTATTGCGCATTACAAACTTCAGTCGAAAGACATTATAATTAAATTACTATTCAACTTTTGCATATACAGTGTGATCCCCCCCAAAAAAAACAGAAGACATTCAATTGTTTTTCTGGGCATTTTAAAGTCAACGGAGAAAAAAAGGCCAAAGACCCTAGTGTTTTGATGTGATGTTTTGATTATAATAAACTAGTTATGATCAAAATTTCATTTCATTCTGACAAAACACTAAAAAACAGGGCCTTATTAGAGTTGAGGCCCGTTTTTTTTTTGGGGGGGGGGTCACGCTGTATCGATTTCACAATAAACACTCGTTTAGCTGAAAACAGTATCAATAATCCCTCCTCACTCTTTATCTGTGACTAAACCTCAACATAGATTCCATGAACAAAGCTTCTTTCTTAGAACTGCATGCCTGTGGAACTGTCTTCCGTTTTCCAGCTGGCTACAATACGGTTGTCTCCAAGTCCAACGTAAACAAGTTCTTGATGAGCCGTTCTACTTGAGTTTACAAATTTACCGAATTTCCATTACTAACGATTACTATACTGTCTAATTTTACTACTGTACACTCTTTAATCCTTGTCCTCGAGTGGCCTTTGAACCTCGATATGTGGTGATGCCTATTAAAAAAAACATAGCGTCAAAAGCGACTAAATAAATTAAATCTAATATAGAAAAAAAGGGGATCACTTTGATTCTTTCAGTTTGTTACTGCTATCTTCCGTCTCACATTAATCATGATTTCTTATAGAATAAGAAACTTCTGGGACAAATTTTACAATAAAAATCTAATTCCATTCAATTTCTTTAAAGAATATTTTTTTCCGTCTTGAAGATAGAAATCTGTGCCGTAATGAATAGAATGTTAAGTGATAATCAATTTTAACTTATTGTATTTTGTCGCTTTGTTAGATGAGGATTCAGCGCAAGTTCGCAAAGACGCGTGGCCCAGTGGTTAGAGTACTTGGAAAAAACAATTGTAAAAGTGATATTCTTCTGAAGGTTGAAGGTTCAATTCTCAGGTTGAGCGACCGAAAAATACAATGGCGAATTACTTAGAACCTCCATTCCGTCCTGGCTGCTGAAACGAGAGCATGCTGCCCCGTGAAATAAACGTGAGATAAACGGTTCTGTTCTAAATTCCGTCCAAAATACAGCGTTAGACAAGTTACACTTGAAGAAGGTTGGAGGTTACATCGACCGTAACGGTAAAATGACACTCAAGGTGAGAAAAGTAGACGAATGCATCCAACTAAAATGAATTCTAAGTTACGAGTTGTTAAATAATGAAGGTCTAGTCTTGTTCGGTAAATAATAAAAAATAGAACCTACATTTCATTTAGATATCCGCCCGGCCATAGACGAAAAAGAACAATATACAAGCTACGATCAAATGCGGTTATCATTTAAAAAGTGTTACAGGTGTTAAAGTCGAACATACAAATTGTCGAGTTTGATAAGACACACCCGAAGAAGGTCGAAGATTCTTTCATCATATTTTAATAAGTAATTAGCGAAGCACTTAATGGTATCAGTGTTTTTATACACAACTTTATATGTTGCTCTCGATGATTGACTATTGGTTTATAAATATTTACTTTATTTTAATGACAGTTTAAAAATAGTAATGCCGGATAAATTTGCGGTAAAATATAAAAGCTAATTTTAGTAGATTGTATGTATGTATATTTAAGGAGTATATGTATGTATATATATGGTATTTAAGGAGTCTGTCTATGGGATATGTGAGAGAGTATTAGGTTACTGTGAGCGTAAACATCAGGATTCGTTCAATGAGAATGATACTGCTATTCAGGCTCTGCTTCATTCAAAGCCAGGGCATTGCATGCTTTTCTCGGAGGTGGTTTGACGGATGGTGAGCAAGATCGATTGAGGGACAAGTTTAAGGCAATCAAGCTTGAGGTGCAGAGGAGGTTGTGAAACATGCAGGATGAATGGTGGAGACAGAAAGCTGAGGAAATACAGCTTAGCTCGCATTCGAACAGAGCATGCGGTTTACAGACCATCCAGATCACCTATTACTACTTTGAGCTCGAGGGATGGTAGGGATCTTCTTCGAGACCCTGCCGACATTCTTCGTAGATGGAGGGAGCATTTTGATGACTTCCTGAACAGACCTTCTTACGTTGATCAGGAGTTTGTTAGGTCGATTCCTAGTAATCCGGTCAAGGATATCTTGGCAGAGGTTCCTTCTCCCCAGGAGGTTGAAGCAGTTGTCCATAAGCTGAACAATGAAAGGTCTCCTGACCTGAATCGTTTGCATGCAGAGATCTTTAGATGTTCTGGACCCAAAATGATGTAACGCTTGGGAGATTTGTTGCAGACTGCTTGACGGGAGTACTGTGTTCTGCAGGATTGACGGGATACATTGATGGTGGTGCGATACAAGGGAAGGGTACCAGAGATGAATGTGGAAACTATCGGGGAATTTCTTTGTTGTCAGTAGTTGGTAAGGTGCTCTGTAGGATCATGCTAGACAGAATGTTGCAGCAAATTGCTGACAATGTATTTCCTGAGTCGCAGTGTGGTGTCAGAAGATGTCGAGAAACAGTGGATATGATTTTTACAGCTAAGCAACTACAGGAGAAATGTATAGAACAGCAAAAGTGACTGTATCCGGTGTTCATCGATTTAACCAAGGCCTTTGATACAGTCAATAGGGATGCTTTGTGGGAGATTCTGAAAAAGCTGTGCTGTCCTGACAAGTTTGAAACCATTTTAAAGATCTTACACGATGATATGAAGGCCGTGCTCAACGTTGGGGGAAAGCTGGCTGATCCTATCTCAGTAGAAAATGGTGTTAAGCAGGGGGACATTCCAGCACCCACGTTCTTTGCGTAATACTTTACCATGGTCTTTAGGATGGCATTTTGGGAGTTGCTCTGATGGTGTTACCGAACTACTGGGGGTTGTTCAACATTAGGCACTTAAATACAAGTACAAAGGTACTCACCAACACGATCCGTGACTTGCTCTATGCGGATGACTGTGATCTGGTTGCTAATACAGTGGCTGATATGCAGCATCTTGTGAAAGCCTTTGCGGTTGCCTGCAGCCCATTGGGCCTGATTATCAATCTGAAAAAAAACTGTCTGAATGTATCACCCTGCTCCAAGCATGCCATACTTTGAGCCATCAGTTTATATCGGTGGGTCAAGGATAGCGGTTGCCACTAAGTTTGTATACTTGGGTAGCACACTAAGTATGTCCGGGACCCTGGATGATGAGGTATCGTTACGGATCAGCAGGGCAAGTGATGCCTTTGTAAAGTTGGACAGGCGTTTGTGGAGCTGTCATGGGATCTCGCTGCAAACAAAGATTAAGGTTTATGCCGCATGCGTTCTCTCTTCTCTTCTCTATGCCTGTGAAACTTGGACAACATACAGGAAGCATTAGAGACGTCTCTAGCGGTTTCACCAGCTGTGCTTACGGCGAATCTTAGGTGTGGTTTGGCAAATGTATGTCAGTGATGTGGAGGTTCTTGAACGGACGCAATGTCTAAGCATTGAAGCTCACATTATCAAACATAGACTGAGATGGAGTGGACATGTTGTGGGGATGTTAGACAGTCAACTTCCCAAACTACTCCTTTATGGTTAGCTAGCCGAGCGAAGACGTCTGGCTCAAAAGCCTAAATTGAGATTCAAAGATTGTTTGAGGCCCACCTTTAAAAAAATGTGAGATAGATGAAAGAACCTGGGAGAGTCTTGCTTTGGATCGTAGAGACTGGAGAAGGACCTTGAGTCGAGGTGTGGGCAAGTTTGAGGTAGATCGAACCCAGTATGAGCGGCTGAAACGTGATATCCAGAAAATGGATGGGCGGGGGCGCCAAATTGGTCTTGAGTGTGAGCCGTGCGGAATATTATGTTTGAGCAGAGCTGGGCTGATAAGCCACTAGACTACTCATCAGCTCAGTGGACCACAAAAGAGCCTTCTGTTGCCAGATCTAACCTGTATCAACTGCGGGCGAACGTACAAAATAGCAGGTGGTTTGTAGCGGCATTACGTGCTGCTAGTGGCGCACATGTCTGCACAATGTGTGTTAAAGAATGGCAGAGCTTCGTGCAGCCCATCACTGATTTGTTTCGTGTTGCTGTATATCTTTTTTTAGCCATATTAAGGAATGGTAATGTTCGAAAACGAATTTGCTGCTATCATGTATGTATGTATGTATGCATGAATATATATGTATGTATGTATGTATGTATGTATATATGTATGTATGTATGTATGTATGTATGTAGGTATGTATGAATATATATATATATATATATATAAAAGAACTTTGTGCGTGAGTTCTTTCTCTGTGAACTCAAAACGTCAGAGATAATTTTTATGAAATTGCACACAAATGTACTTTATGTATCTGGCAGTGTTCTTAGTAGGTTTTGTATCGGAATGCTGCAGATAAGTATCGATAATAAAGAATCGAAAACATTCCATTATAAAATGAACCAGCGAGTTTGACTAAAATTAACACCTTATACAAACTAACATTACAAATGCATTTAAGAAGTTTTATAACCACCTAAGCCGAAAGGACCTGCATATAAACTCAACAGTAGGTTCACTGATATGATAGGGGCGCGTTCGAAATGAATGTTTCTGTTTAAAAAGCAATTAAAGCAGTATGAAATTAAATTATCACAGTATGAGGCACCAAGCTAATAATTTTAGCGGACGTGAAAGTCACGAAATACGTGTACTTGCACGCTAGTATCTAGAGAGAGTTATGTGTCTATGCTGTCAGAGATGTGGTGTATTATGGTAAAGTCATGAATTTAAGGAGAACAAAGAAAAGGTTATGGTTCATCGTTTCTCTAGATCACATGGCGGCTTGGTCATCTGATTTTAGTTTAGACTTTATAGTCAAGGGGAGTGTGTTACGTGCATCGGCTCCAAGCCCGTGCACATGTCGGTCTAAGTCCTTACGTTAAAATGATTAGAGCGGATGGGCTATAGATTAATTTAACTTTGTCCTAAGATATCTGGGGAGTTTTGTAGGAGAAGTAAGTGGACATCGTATGAGTTAACTTTAAGTCAACGAAGCTTAAGAAATGGAGGCGAATTGTTTTTGTTTGGGATATCATTTTATTTAATAATTTCAGTTTTAGAGTGAGGGGTGTTGGACAAAGCGAATGAGTATGATACAAAACATACACACACGAACAGACCATCAGCCGATTATCTAGCTACATGATTTTGGCCTTGGGAAAGCTCTGCGGAAATGGGTGCAGGGTACTATTCCATGCAAGACATGAAAATACAACAATCTCGGTATTATGCTACTCATAATAGAACAGCTGCACTTAGTGCTACTAAGAGTTAGAGCTATATACTGTCAGAATACAATAGCCAGAAAATCTGTCAAATCGCAATACTAAAATTAGTCAGACAAGACTAGCCCAGACTAGTCAGGTAAAACATCTGTGGCAAACATGCTCATCCAAGATGCTCAGGAAACAAGGCTAAGCACTAACTGTCTCTGTTGAGTTCCTGTGATCGCACATCTCCGCTTAGCTAACAGATAAAGAATGATTATAAAAACTGGGCGATAGGCAGATCATACCTACTCCGTAAGTACTTGAGGTTTGCAAATGAATAATTTCTCTGCCTCGCCCTCTCTAACAAAGTGGTTGACTAAGACTAATGGCTTCCTCCTCATTCATTTGTTTTGTGTCATTATGCACGAGGTCAGATGTTTAGCATAAGGTTTTTCTTTCTCCTAGATAGATAACCTGGTGAGGTCTACGGGTAGATCAGCGCCGTATGGGGATATGCCTGCACACGTTGTGAAGCAGGTATTTCTGCGCCCCCAGATAGATAGTTTAGATTAATTGAGTACGCCTTTACAATAATAAGTATGGCTCGAATAAAGTTTTACTCTTCTATAAAAAATTTGATTTCAATTGAATATATATATATATATATATATATATATATATATATATATATATATTTATTTATTTATTTATTTACAGGGAGAGATAAAAATGAAACGAGAGGAGCTCATCAAAAAATATCATCAGTTATGCAATTTTACTATATCACATGACTTACTTCTTTAAATCAATGACCGATCAATTAAAATATGAACCTAATATACAAACAAGATAATTTAGAATAGATCAATACATGTCAAAAATGTGAATATTAATTAAAGAATGGTGTTTTTCAATGTCGAATTACATGTGACTTCACACATATTTCAAAGTCTAAAACTGATGCCTAATCTCTGATTTAAATGCCATCTTATTCTTAAGATCCTATTTTATCCCGAATGTGGTTTTGTATTGGACGCTAAAGCCGAATGTGAATGAACTGAAGCGACGATACATCCCTCAGTTTTAATTACGAAAAGGTTTTCTTTTAATACTGATTTTCTTATTATTAACACCATTATTACTGATAGGCTTATGAAAAACGATAAATTGAATTTCTCACGCGTAATCTCATTATTGGATGTTAACATTAAAATAATAGGTCTCTATTACGCGGGAACACTGTCTCAGTTCAAAACCTCGAGAATAATCAAAGTTTTTTTTTATGTAGATTGTATATTGTTGGTTGAGTACGTGACTTATTGCATGTACATTTTACACTTAACTTGGCCCGGGATCAGAGATAAAAGGGTAGTATATTTTCGGGAAGATGCCGCAATAAAGACTATATGTAGGGGCAATCCCACATATCAGATCATTGCTCTTGTAGCTATAAGTTTTGGTCAATGTAGGGGAAACTCTTCATACCAATTGTTACTATTCAGTTCCCCTCGGGGGAGCTGGTCCCCTTTCCCTCTCCCCATATTAAAAAAAAACGACCTTGTGCCTCAATTTGCTCAGTGGGGAAGCAAATAAATACAAACCCCTACATATAAGACCATTGCTCTTTTAGCAATCAGTTTTGGTCAATGTAGGGGGAAACCCTTCAGAGTGTAGTATCTGTTCTTCAGATGCTACACTTCAATTTCTTGTTCTCTGTCAGTGAAGGAGAAATCCTTCACGACTGAGACAATTTTTATTTTTGTTCCTTTTCTCCACATTAAAAAACGACCATGGTGGCTAACTCTGTCCAGTGGAAAGGCATTGTAAATAGGAACCCTTCATACCAATTACCACTATCCAGCTCCCCTAGCCGCTCGAGGGAGCTGGACCCCCCCCTTTTTCCCCTTTCCCGCTCCTTTCTCTCCACATAAAGAAAACGGCCTTGTCCCTAATTGGCTCAGTGTGGAAGCAACTAAACACCTACTCCATTTACATTTTGAATCGGGAATTATACCAACAGCTAAAAAAAAAAAAGAAAAGAACAACATAAAGACGATTTAAATAAGCTATTTATTAACATTAGTTCTAGTAATTAATCAATCTCCGTCTAGTAACCTTGGCTTGATATGAAACTACAGAATAATGTTAGAATTTCTCCGATACTGGACACGTGGGTTCTGTTCCTCTACGAGATCCATTTGAATAATGTAGAATCAGTAGAATATCATATACTAGTTGAATTTATGTGTTCGATCATGAACAACGTTTTAGATGCATGGGGGCTCATCTTGAAGAGGCTTTATCCGTCGGTCGATACTACATATTATAGTTTAAAATATCACGTTTATTACTAACTGTGTATATCGCATAGCGTATTTCAACTTTTCTTTCGATTAAATATTGTTATTTTTACAACCACTGATTATCACATACGTTATGTGGTTATCGCATCTTAACACGCGTCAATTTATTTCAATGAAAGAAAGTGAAGCCTGCATGGCTCCCCCTTGAGTGCACACTGAACGAGGCATAAAAAATGACCAAGTTCAGCATTCCCCTCCCCATTTAGCCCCAAAAGTCTCCAGGGAACGTCAAATCGTGGTGAAAAGGAAGAAACGGTGCAGTTTTAGGCCTTAACATATGTAAGTTTGAGTTCTGCACGATGGAAAAAAAAAACAAATTAATAAGTCCATCATTTTCCCCATACCCCATTTAGCTCCCTCCAAATCCCCAAGGCTTTAACATATTTAAATTTGAGTACAACACCATGCAAAACTGCTAAATCTACACAGAAGAATATTTTGGACAAATATGGTAAAATAGTCCCCAAAATGTAGTGTTTTTTATTAGCCCCTGGGGCATACGCAAGAGTTATCGCGAAGTATAGACAATCAAAATTATAAAGAAATCAGTTAGTTACAACTTTTCAGAAAGATTCATAAACATCCAAGGCATCATTTTTTTTTTAATGAGCACATTTTTACCCGAAAGGCATCCTTAAGGAAGCAACCGGAGTTTCCCCTGAAAATCCGTTCTGTTACTTTTTTACTCATATCATGTTTAATGTTTGTGCAAAATTTCCAAAAATTCTCAGGCGTAATTAATGAGAAAGGTACAGACAGACGAACGGACAAGTTTGAATTTACAGGTCTACTCTCCTTTTGTCGGGGGACCAGAAGCACTGTTCCTCGCTTTGTATTAAAGGTTTAAGTATTAAGTGAACTGTACCAGTATCTATTATTTTATTTTAATTTTGAAATGTACATTTCAACGTCAGCTTAAACTATTTTAATATCTTTCCAAGCAAGCGGTCATATTTAGAAGATGCCTGTTCTTCGGTTGGTTAAATCTAGAGAAATGGATATATTCAAAGATTCACTGTGTGCTATAACAAAGGGGCGAATTTAAATGTGTCTATTCGTTTATCCGTATATTAGCTATGCTCGCTTACGCGTAATTAAAAATAAAAATTCTTTGTCATTTTTTCGTCCAAATATAATTGTCGTCAGTATTTCACGGGTATGTTTCAAATACCCCTCTTATGCGTGTCCGGAGAGGTCAGCTTAGACATACGTTAACTAGTAGATAAGAGTTGACTGAAATACGCTAAACAGTGGTTGTAAAATAGATTTTATTAAGTTATGCCTATCAGTTCATGTACGAATAAACTATTGCATTACAATAATAGACATTGATTTTATAACAAGGACTTACTTGAAATGAAAAGTTATATAATTTTAGTATTATTTGAATTATTGTTCATATCCTGAGTGCTATTTGCACAACATTTTGGTACAATGTACCCTTCACCCTCATTCAGTTGCAATATGTCGAACTTAGGAATCTCTATGTGGAACTGTGGAATCTGAACAGAATTTCGAATATTTTATCTACGGAAGTAGCCTGCTCTTGTTCTTTCCGCTATTACTGAGTAGAAGTCCTAAGTAACTCTCAATTCTACAATGAGGATTGATCCTCTCCTCTCCAGCAATGTAATTCATACAATTGAATTTCACCAAGTATTTGAGCGGAATAATATGAACAGCCAATCATCATCTCAAATATTCAGAACCGTTATACGATTTTTTTTTCTTTCCCCATCATATATCTGACTTATGTTTCATTTTAATGGATTCGGGGAGCGCAATGCATATGATAATATAATGTTAATGTCTCATGCTTAAATGTGAAACGATTGTTCTTCCTTCGCCAATTTATGTTTAAAATATCATTTTCAACTATCTGTCACGTGTATATTTAATATAGCTTTCTCATATTTGTCATGCACAAACGGATATGCCCCGCCTCTTCATCAGTCGTTCAAATGTCAATATCCTTACTAAAAATCGGGTTTTTGAAATTGAAATCCAAACGAAATTCTCGATAAATAAACAAGAAGATAAATGGCGCGGAAGACTCAGCAATCTTTCTGAAGCAAAAGATATCATTCTTTCGTCTACAGATGTTGCATAAAAGAAACTTGGAGATCGTGCACACACGCGCGCGCGCACCCACGTACGCACGCACATTTCGGATTAGAAAAAAGCAAAGGAAATACAATGTCGGGCTTTGTATACACATATTAGCCTCTGGTAGAACAAAAAACTACCAGGTCGGACTTTTACACACATATTGACCTCTAATGGAACTAAGAAAGAAATTGACAAGAAAACAAGAGATCTGACGAACATAAAAGAGAGAGAGAGCGAGACAAACAGAGCGAAAGAGAGACGGAAGAGACGCACGATTACTACATCGTTCGCTCGTAGCCCCCAACCTCACCTATCACAACCCTTGCTCGATACGTCTATTCACAAATGACAGGCAAAATAATATATATGTAAAAGCGAAAATGTATGTATGTATATATGTATGTATGTATGTTTGTATGTTTGTACATATCATATTGAAGCTCCATCCTTCGCTCGAAAAATATAAAAAAATTGGCCAAAAATGTTCATTTTTTCAACCCGAAATCGGCAGTTTTCGACGGGGGGGGTCAACAGAAACAGTCCTATCGTGACGACGACCGGTTCTACGCATGCGTCAGATGACGTGATGACCTGATTGACTTTAAATAGTTGAAAAACTGACTAAATTTCATGTAGGTCGCGTTAGCTCTGTTGGTTAACGCGTTGGTTATCTAAACGTTTTGAGTTCGGATCGTGGTGTGAGATGTCTTCTTTTTTTCGATTTTTGGAATTTAAATATTGAACCAGTGTTATTTAAGCCATTTTTCACGTAACGTTTTTTTTCTGAGTTTTTTTTTTTACTGCGCTATCCACCCCCGATCACACACTCAAAAACACCCAGGTACCCACCGATTTTTTTAAATTTGAATATCGAAACAGGCTTATTCAAGCCATTTTTCATGTGTTCGTTTTTCTGTTTTTTCTGTTGTTGTTTTTTCGATTTTTACATTTAACATCGTTCGTTTGCCTTACGTTAGTTCTTTGTGTTTTTTTCGATGTTTTGATTACACCCCCCGCTTAAGTTTTAACGTTGTTTTCTTTTTTTACTTCACTTATAACAAATAAACCTGGTCATTGACTTCATTTGCTGAATAGCCGTGGGAGCACCTGTCAATTTGGTTCTTAGTTAAATAAATTCAAACATCTTTCAGTAACTCATTCTGGCTAGCCTATTCTATTTTCAAACTTCGCCTCCGAGCTTCGGGTTCGATCCTACCAACTTTTACCTTCCCCACCCGGTTTCTTTTTTATTTAACATCGCGCACACCTCCAAACACCCGGGCAACGCCGGGTACCCCCGCTAGTTATTAAATAAAAACTGTTTCGTTATTAAAGCATCTCCATGTTTGATTGTCAACGCGGCTGGAAGTAGCTTGAATGTATATATTTATTAGCAGCACGATTCTTTGTAGAAGTGCATCCAAATTATATGTACCTGAAAGCGATAAACGGATAAATCATTATAACGAGAACCGACTCTACCGCACAGAATAAATGGATGCATTAAAAAAAAATACTTTTACAAAGAATTTAATTTAAATTAAAATTATATGGGTGTATTGTTTTGCACAGTGGAAATTCGTTTTATGTTTTAATGTATTATTATTGTTTTTGTTATTTTTCCAGGAAGCGCAATATATTTGATAATATGATGTTTATGATGGAGAGATATCAATGCAACTTGGAAGAGTTGGTTGGTGAACGAACCGAACTACTAATAGAAGAGAAAAAGAAAACAGAAATGCTGTTACTAAGAATGCTTCCCAAGTGAGTACGAACCTTACGATTTACTTCTCTATTTAATCACTACTAAATGTATTATACAGGAGTAGTTCGTAAATGTCCAGATTAATAATTAAGCAAAATAAGCTTTTCCAGGCGTCTATAATATAAATCTTACCTGTCTGTTTAGATGTATGTATAAATGAATGCATGTATGTATGTTTGTATGTCTTGTAAAACTTTCGATAGAAGCGACAGATTTTCACAAAATAGGTATCAATTTGAAGCGCGACCCTTCGTATGACATATATCGAAGCATTGGCTAAAAACATTAATTCCTTAACCCTGAACTAGGAACTTTGCTACAGGGAGAGGTCGCTTTTTTCGCCGATATTTTCGAAAGTCATCGCTATTTGATTGTCTAGCGTTACTTTTTACCTACGTCACTTCATGTCTCGCGATGAGCGCAACAGCAAACGCGTCAGGTTTTTTTCACTTTGTGTTTCTCCTTCAGGGTACGGGTTCGAACCTGCCTGCCTGCCTACTTTCACTTTATTTTTGTTTTTGCACTCACAATTTTCCTTCTTTTTCTATTTTGCTCAACCAATACCCTTACACACACCTTTTCCGCATTCGCGTCACGGGTTAGAGCCTTTCTACTACAATTTTTTTTTCTTTTGCTCAACACACACCTCCAAATACATAGACAACGCCGCGAACCCAGGCTAGTGAAATATAAATAATCAAAGGATAAAGAGGCGCCTATCCAATTAGAAGCTGAGATAAAAGGCAAGTTAAACTCAAAATTGATTAAAAATAAAGTCTTCAGAATTTTGGCAAATGACAGAAAAACAAATCACCATAAGAAAATAATTTAGAATTTATTTAATTTTATCAAATTACTTTATTACTACATTTATTAAATGATCTCATTTAAAAATAAGCCAAAACTTCTCGAAAAAAAAATTACATTTTACTGTTATTTTATAGAATATAAAGGCTAACTTATTGAGAGCACATTAATATATAAAATGTTCCAGCTCAATTATTTCTCTTCCGTTTTCCTTAACGTAAATTACTCCAGTTTTAAATACGTTGCGATTGAATGCGGCTCAAAGTCTTTACTATTATTATAATAGTAAATATTTGAGTGTGACAAGACGGGTTGAACATCGCGGCTAGTAAGAAAAAATATTGCCTAAATAATCCTGATGAAGACTTTCGTAAAAGCCGAAAATGGGACATTTTAAATAAATAAGAACAAATCGAAAATAAAATACTGCACAAGTCAGATCTTAAAACCTTAATTACAAATTGATTTCTATTAATGTATATATATATATATATATATATATATATATATATATACATAGATATATACACACACATATACATATATATGTATATATATATATATATATATATATATATATATAAATATCTGTGTGTGTGTGTATAATTGTTGTATAGATGAGTTTTCTAGAAGTAAATTTAAAGAAACCTGCGTGATAATTAAAACATGCTCGGGTACAGAGCAGATATATAGCCGCATTTAAAGTATGCCCCCAATAACGTTTTCCACTATGGTCTGACGAGGTGAATCTCTGTAAATAGGTACTCTACTGAAACATATATACACATATGTCACCAATAACGTTTATACAGTAAACATACTATATATATATATATATATATATATATATATATATATATATATATATATATAAGAGCAAATAGTTAATAAAACATGTTAGAAACACTTTGAAAAACTGTTAAAAACATATTTCATTTGAAAAGGAAACACTAAATAAGTAGATAGTCCTAAACCCACGGAGTTTCGAAGAAATGCTTTCCTTCTCATCAGAAGGTAGGAATTAGCAAAATGCGGGATGGGATTTTGCTTGCAAAAGTATTTGATGAAACTGCAAGTAAGTCAAAGATCTTACTTGATAACAAAAAGTGAAGTAGAGGGAATATGATGGAGAAAAAAGTTAATTTCACGTGATTGGATAGTCTGGTGAAAGGTAAAGTATCCAATGACGGTAAAATCCAAAATCCCACCCCGCATTTCGCTAATTTCTTTCCTCTGATGAGAAGGAAAGTATTTCTTCGAAACTCCGCGGATTAAGGTCTATCCACTTGTTTAGTGTTCCCTTTTCAAATTAACTATGTTTTTAACTCTTTTCCAAAGTGTTGTTAACATGTTTTATTAACTACTTTGCTCTTATTCTAAGCTCTATCTCCTATTTGGTTTTATCAAGCTTTTACATCTGGTTGAAATTACTTTATAAATATTAATTCTTTAATATTTATAATTTACTTTAGTTTTACCGTCTTGGATCATTTTGGTAAATTTAATTGTACTGTTTATTTTATTATGTATATATATATATATATATATATATATATATATATATATATATATATACATATATAAATATATACATATATTTATATATGTATATATACATATATATATGTATATATATAGATACATATATACATATATATGTATATATACATATATATATGTACATATATATATATATATATATATATATATATATATATATATATATATATGCGTAGTCTGGTCTTCAGACGTTGGAAGTGTGAGATATATTAAAATCTATTTTTATTAGGATTATCTGCGTTTGATGATCGACCTGATATATTTTGTATACTTTACATTTGTTGTGATATGTTGAGCTATTTCATTGTTTTGGAAGTTAACTTTCATTCGAAAATTATTTCTAATACTTACGAGAATGTTGCCTACCAATGTTATGTGTGTAAATATCATGCATTCTTTATTTAATAACGATATATACAAATGTTGGCGTATGAACATTGTGCTTACAAACGCATATCTCATGATTCAACAAATACGCACTGACATTCTACAAAACCAGCAAACCTATCGCGGCAGATATCCTAGTCACATAAAAAAAAAACAACGGCAATATTCTGGTAAAAAAAATGAAAATACATTTAAAAACTTATTCAGATAAAACAAAAACATTAAAATACATGTAAAAAAATATTAAATTATAATTAATTACATACTTGAACAGGACCCATGGTGATACACATAGTTGTCAAGCCTATTTTATTATATATATATATATATATATATATATATATATATATATATATATATATACGTTTTATTTTTATTACCGTATCTTTCTGTTAAGTTACATTATTGTTTCAGCTACTCGCAACTTAACAGAAAGATACGGTAATAAAAAATAAAACGCATATTTGCTCTACAACAGTATTGAGCACTTTCTTCAGTTTTTATTAATTACCATTTCCACTATATATATATATATATGTATATATATATATATATATATATGTGTGTATATATATATATATATATATATATATATATATATATATATATATATATATATATGTATATATACGTAGTCTGGTCTTCATAGGTTGGAAGTGTGAAATATATTAAACTCTATTTTTATTAGGATTATCTGCGTTGGATGATCGATCTGGTATATTGTGTATACTTTACGTTTGTTGTTATATGTAGAACCCATGTGCTTAACAGTGATACACATAGTATTCAAGCCTAATACTTATATATCCACACTTTTATATACGTATATTTAAATGCAGACTAATGCTCTACCTTTTATAATCTCTCTTTACACACCAAAACAATGTCGCATTTATCTATTGAAAATGTGTATTTGCTTTTGTTTGTCAGCATGTGTGTATTTTTATATTCACGGTTATGCCGTTTTCAATGTGTGAGTAAATGAACATCATTCAATTAATTCTAATTAAATCTGACAGTGACAAATAGTGACAAAATCGAAATTGTGTATGATTTTAAATTAATTAGAGATACGATAAGTTTCGCTACATTAGCAACGTTTTCTTTTACGACCGCTGCTCCGACAAAGCAATGACTAGAAATACGCTCTTTTTTTTTCCTGGCATTGTCGAGAGTATATAATTGATTGATATACAACTGGGTTTATCACCATCAGAAACGTGAATGACATTTCTATCTACTCTTTATTCCTTATTTTTAACTAGCCAGGCTACGCGGCGTTGCTCGGGTATCGAGTGGTGGTATAGTAAAACTATTAAGCAGCTCTGCTCTAAAAAATGGTTACATCAAAATGGCAGCGAGTTTCCGACATTCTGTTAATCCATACGGTTGGTCGGAAAGTTTATACTCTATTAGGTAGTGAATTAGTGCTTGATTTATTTTATGGCCAAATGATTTTGGCGAGAAGTGATAGGAGGTTAATAGGACAATAATTCGGTGGGTCAGTTTTGTCGCCAGAATTCTTGTAAACTAGTACATCAGAAGCAGTTTAATCGGAGTCGGAAATGCAAGATTCAGGAAAGTATTTCTTAAAGATTTTGGAGAACACCGTGGCAACTTCGGCGGAGTATATTTCAATAGTATAGCTGGGATAAGCTCAAGTCCATGTGCATTTGAGGTATCACTGTTTTTTTTTTATTATGAACTTCATAACGGGTGATTTTAAGCTCAACGAATGTTACTTCTATGCGCAAAGGCAAATCATGGAGGCAGTTCCTCTGATGGATATTAAAGTTACCAAATGCATGAACCTAGGCGTTGGTATCTTATGAGTGTTGCAGCTCTGCTGTACGAGACATGGTTGGTGTGCTTATAGAACAGGGATGCAGGATAAAGATAGAGAAACTATAAGTAAATAACATTATGTTGAAGGTTGCGAGTAAAGTACATAAATTCCGGATTGTCTGATTCTAGTTTGGATTTCCAAGTCGATAGGAGGTTGTTCAAATGTAGACGCTAAGTCTGTGCACATGTCTATCTGAGTCCTCTAAAGTAGATAACTAGTCATGTTAAATAGGTTAGAGCGGAAAGAGGAAAGTATGTTTGTTTCAGTTAGTGTTAAGATATCCGAGGAGTTCAATAAAAGAAATGCTTCTATATTATCTAAGTTAGTTCTAAGTCCACAAATATATGTTAATGCGAGCCTCAAGTGAGGAGACGAACTGGTTCTGTTTGAATGTGCCTAGATAGCAAACTAGATTTTTATTAAATAATAAATAATAAACTATCCCTATTATTTTAATTGGAATTCATTATTGATATGAGTATTATTTATATTAATTTATTTATTGCGGACTATTATTCTCATCTTTATTGGTTGTTTTTCACGATGTTTCGGCCAACTATTCCTCTGGCCTTCGTCAGGTGATAACCGCGACGGATAGGTACTCCAAATCTCCTAACTGCATTCTCAGCAATCATTGGCATCCGTAGTTGTTGTCGCCTTACAACGTTTTGGCCAAGTAAGCCTCTGGCCGGCTTTGGGTAGGATTGAAACCGCTATCTTCGGATAATGCTCATATGGAACCGTAGAGATTCAACGTCTCTATCCACTGCGCCATGGGCCCTGACGAAGGCCAGAGGAATAGTTCGGCGAAACGTCGTGAAACAACAACTAATAAAGATGAGAATAATAGTCTGCAATAAATGAATTAATATAAACTATCTCTCTACTATACTTTCTTTCTATAGTCGACGAACAAAAGCTTAGATTGGATCTCAGATACTAGTTTCTGTGAGTCCTATTCAAAAATAACAAAAAGGTTTGTGGAAGATGTTTAATTTATCATTAATGTGTTATCAAATACACATAAAATGTATTTTTTTTAGAAAATTCTTTCCAACCTATTTTATTTTAATTCCGTATTAAAATATTCTGACTTTTAAATTTATTTATAGAAAAATAGATTTGGGTATTTTCAAATTCTTATAGACACAAATATTAAATAGGGGAACACGAGCACGAAATTTTAAACAAAATATTATTTAAATAACATTGCTTTTGTTCGTTTAGTTCGGTTTTATAATTGAAATTAAGTGTTAGTCTATTTTTGGACCGAATTTGCGATTGCCAAATTTTAAAAATCTATTCTAAATGTTACATATATGAATGGGCTGTCATCATCAAATTCTCTGGGTCGTATAAACGAATAGTATTTCGTGTTAAAAATGAACACGAGACACGCTCTGTGTTTTGAATACAGATCTGTTTATTTACACATTACACTTCATAATAATAGTGATAATTATCATCATAGCGTGGTGCTGTTTAGTGGAAGCGTGTGGATCTTAGAACTCTGTGTTAACCTATATTTCGCTTTGTGTCTCCTGTCTCTGTTTTCTCTTTGCTCTTTTACTTATATCACTTTGACCTGTTAACTTTTTTTTGCCAACTTGTTTATTGTTTTGCAACTATTTGGGTCATAGTTCCTGTTGATTAACCTGTTTACCCTATTGTCGCCAACTTTTGTTTATTGTACTTTTTGCTGGTTTTGGTCTAACCCATTTAATATCGGTTAGCTTTCTTAGCCGATTTAGGTCATGGATATAGGTCGTTTTAAATCCTGGGATTCCTATTGTGCCCCTTTGATTGCCGGGATACGCTCCGTAGCATTATTATAGGTCAAGTATCCCGGGATTGACCCATTGTATTCCCCGATCGCCCGAACACAGCTCCTAACACTATTATAGGTCACCTTTCCTGGGATTGGCTTATTGTCTTTCTTGATCGCCCCAAACACCTTTCCCTAACATAAATTATATAACAATAAACGGATAAATGTGATGTCAGATGAGAGAATTGAATTTTGTTTTCAAGGTATTTTTATGACAGAAATTTTGGATTCACGTGCACATAAAAAGGTCAATTAAACTAAAATCAAATAACACTTGCCCTCATCGAGAAAGAGTTCTGTAACTAACACAGGAACGTGCAGATAGAAATAAAATAAAAATAGATTAGATTGGCAAGAATATAGTAAAATTAGAATAAAAAAGGTCCACTTGATTTGCACACAAGAACTATTGTTTCACTTAATAAATAACGTTCACTGCTCACATACAAGATCGTAGATAGAAATATTAACAGACAGTTACAGAGAGGAACGATAAATTTGTCGTCCTAAAAACAACGCTACAGCTTTATCTTAAAATATTTATTAAAATAATAAATTCAGGTAACTTATGTAGTAGATCTGACATCTATTCAATATAACCGCCTTCAGCCTCAATCGCTGCCTCGTTACGACTCTGGAACAGGAGCTCGGCGAATACTTGCGATAGGTGGCGATTAGGCTGGTATTGGTGTTGTTCTCGACGTATGACCAAACGAATAATACAGCAGGTTTAGTTCTGGCGAGGAAGCATGGGCAATGAACTAACCCTCTTTCTATAGCCAAACCAAGGGCTCTTTGGACTTGTGAACCGGCGCCGAGTCCTGCTGCCACACCTAGGGTCTGTCAACGGCCACCTTTATTGCAGTAGATGTTCACTACACTCTTCAGCTCATCGAGGTACACTTTGGTGTCGACTGCGCAGATGTGAGGTGGCATGAGGTAACCTCCCTTAAAACCACACCAAAAACCATAACCGTGGCCGGAAAGTTTCTTTTCATCACCTTGGGCACGTCGCTGTTATTATTATTTTTTTTTTTTTGCAATCCAACGATGTATATAGAAGGTGTTGGCAATGGTACTGTTGTCATAACATTGATCGTTAGAAAGCATGAGTTGTACAGAGACGTATCTCCGATCTCACTCGTTGAATATTGTGATACTTTCAGACATAATAGAAGCCTAATATCACTTTTGGAATTTGTACACAACTGGCCAACTAGTAGATGGTCTTCAACAAAAAAAAAGGAAAAGAAAAGAAAACCGGTTTCATCAAACGTAAATGGAATTATGCTTTTCTAGGGTGACAATTTTATTGTTCCACCCGGTAACAAAATAAGATAATTTTCTGTATAAAAATTACACTGGATTAGAATGAAATCTCGATTGACTCAGTTTAGAAGGAATTCTTATTAAATAACAATATACATACAAATATTTCCGAGTCATATTTCTTTTCTTTTTTTGGGGAGGGGTGCAGTTTTTTCACTATTATGTGTTCCTTATAGACGCTACCAGACGGCATGGGGGTCTGAGACAGTTTTTAACTGTAACGAAATCGGTTCGAGTGTAACAGCCATGTTAGATCACTACATGATGGTTATATGTAATGCAGCAATTCCTTCTTTGTGAAAACTTCTCTGCAACTTGCCAAATTACGAGGCATAGGAAAGACAGCAAATCCGTTTGGCTATCTATCGAACCTCGTTTAACTAGTAATTCCAGCTAGCATTTTTACCAAAATATAACGAAATAATAAAAAACTATTCTGCAAATCGCTTGCTTTAACTGACAATTTTTCTTCTTCTTTGTTTGGCGCTTATTCTGACGTGGCCATTAAAAAAAAACAAGCAAAAAACAAATGGAGCAAATCCAGATTCTGGAATTAACTAAAAGGAACTTCTAATTTTCTAATATAATGACAAATTATAGTAATAGTTTCTTTCAGTAAAAGAGGGAACATCTAGATCAGCCATATAAACTCTCATAATCAACAAAACCAATATTTTAAATGTAATTAAGTTTTGCATATTTGCATTTGTAGATTTGTTTTCTGTTTATATAATTTCGTATAGAATTTCCTAAAAGTGGTTTTCGTAAATTCCTGACAAGGATTCACAAGTTTTATTAATTTGCAACAGTTCCCATCTTCAATCTTATACTCCCACTAAATCAAACTTCTTGATGTGTTTTTTGTCGAACTAGGTTATATTTTTTTAATCCGAGATTCCATAGAGTTTGCCAATTATTAGGTATTGCTACCTTCATATACAGCGCCGGCAAAAAGAAAGTCCATACTCGTATTTTTTTCAAAAACTGCAAATTCAAGCTAAATTGAATGTAACTGTTTTAACAACCTATGCCTCATTTGATTCGCCTTTTATTCCTCTATAATTTTATTTGTTCATATTTTGTTCATAAGGCCAATAAAATGTGGTATGGTTTGCTTAAACGGTTACACTTAATTTAGCTTAAATTTGCAGTTTTTGAAAAAATTACAAGTGCAGACTTTCTTTTTGCCGTCTGTATATATATATATATATATATATATATATGTATATATATGCATGTATATATATGTATGTATATATATATGCATGCATATATATATGTATATATATATATATATGTGTATATATATGTATATATATGTATATATATGTATATATATGTATGTATATATATATATATGTATGCATATATATATGTATGTATATATATATGTATATATATATATATATTTATATATATATTTATATATTAAATTATATAATATAACTAACAGATTGTCCGGAGATAGCCGGAATTGCCCGATCGTAAAATACGTTTAAATGCTATATTTTTATTAATGAAGACCCCTTATTTATTATAAACAGAAATACTGTTGATATTAATCGTAATAATTCATTACTAGCGTTTATGCGCAGTTCATGACTTCCGTTATTTTAACACTCTGGATTGTCTAATGTCTGCGCAAGAATTTTGCGTTTATAAGTCATTAAATCCCTTCATTTCCATGGCAATTGTTTGGTGGCCTGGAGGTAAAGACGAAGATGACTTTGTGCCTTAATCTCCTTACTAATGATTGTATAAGTATGAAACGCTAGTGTCTGTAGGTACAAGAAATAATTATTTTTTCATTGTAATCGCAAGTTGCGACTAATTTGAACAATTAAAATATTTTTCAAACATAACTCAATCCGAAACCTAATAAATATTTTAGTATATGGTTTGTGTCATATAACTATGTAAGGAAAAGGCGTTAATTAATAAAGCTTTATAATAATAATAATAATAATAATAATAATAATAATAATAATAATAATAATAATAATAATAATAATAATAATAATAATAACAAGCGTAATACTATATAGATTTAAAGTATGTTTACGAATACGATGATAACGCTCGAAGCGACAAGCCTAATAATACATAGATTATAAATAGTATGGAAAAGAGCTATATGATAGATAATGACTGGTAGTTGTAAATGTTATATTTTCATTGATGCAGATGTTTTTATTCATCATAAATAGAAATACTGTAGAAATTAATCGTAATATTTTATTATTATGAATAGTATTGAAAAGAGCTATATTTTAGATAAGGATTGGTATTTGCTTATCTATGCTACTTGTAAGTCGAACACTATTAATTAAGTTGATTGAAATAGGATTTAATCATGTTAAACTATACTGATATCTACGGAGAATTCACTCCATTTAGTTTGAATCAATAAAATCCATACCTCCTTAGCATATCCTACTACATCATCAATATTACCTTCAGCTAAATAGGTTCGCGGATACTTTGACACTGAAATTATTTTCACAGATCAACATCAAATATTGATAGACTCTAGTTTGGTCACATGAACTAATTATAGTGAAGTGTTTTCCCCCTAATTTTTGTTTAAAAAACTTTGGAATATTATTAGATTAAATGTTATATCTGCCCGGGAAACGCAGGAGCACGAGTTCTGCTAGTTGATAATAAATGTCTTAAGAAACATCTAATTTTCATAAATGTTTTAGCAAAGTGCTTAACACCAGAAAACATTGAATAAAAATCCGAACAGTTCAGCAAAACGAATTCTGAGATTTTTCTTTATTTAGTAACATTGGTCAACGACAAAATTTTTGTCCGAGTTTTAGGACAAATCTGATGCAGTGAACTCAAACATCACACTGGGATTTCTCAATTAGGTCAATTTATTACGTTTCTGTTCCGATGCACGCATGCGTAGAGAATTTTAGGAAAAGTTAGTGCGGTAAAATATCATGTTGAATAATTGCTATGTTTGGAAATGATTATTTTAATGACAAAAGTATCCGGTCGGATAGTTCAGGTCTGATATGCTGAAAAGGGATAAGTTTGAAGTTATAAAACATCGAAATCTTCCAAAAATTGATGCTTAGCACATACACAAACAAGGACATCATTGTACGTTAAGCATTGAGGTATTGAAAAGACAGGAACGTCGTCAGTGACGCAGTGGACAGTGGCAGAATAATCTTACTACCACTGTACATCAAACAAGGCTGTGGACAACGATGGGACTGTTTAACTTTTTTGTGCCAGTCTTTTCGTAGGATCTACAATACAGATCTGGCAGGTCATCAGAGATTTGAAATTTGAAAATCAATGAAATGAAATTGGAAACATGAAACACATTTGTTCTGGTAGTGTAGGGCTTGCTTAGCAACAACAAAAAAATACAAAAACAGAAAGTATGCAGAAGTTATCAGTAACATGCTGACTGCTTTAAGAAACTTTGGCTTCAAGGTAAGTGTCAAGATGAATTACCTATTTTCATATATGGACCGTTTTCCTGAGGATGTGGGTTCAACGAGAGACGAGCAAAGACGAAGATTCCATCAGGAACTGAAGAAGATGTTCAGAGAAAGGGTGTTTCAATCGCTGAAGTCCGTACAAACGGAAGTGAAGCAACATGCAATATATATGTACTTACTTCTTTCAATGATCACCATTCAGTTAATAGTAATCAATATTTTGTTCAGATCATCAATATATGTTGCTGGAAAAATATTTATACTCTAAAAAAACATATTAAGGACGGTATTTGTTGACAAAATCAACTGATAATGTCACAAAATGTAACTATTTTTTTTCACAAAGCAATGATTTCTTTTCATATCAATTTTAGCAAAAGAAACTGACCTGGTGAAATAAAAAGCATATCATTTCCTGATACAGCAATGCAAACACACTTTAAATTAGTTGTAGAAATCAAGACAACATGAAAAATTATAAAAATGTTTATCCAGTGTAAATTATAGCAATTTGTACTTTTCTCCTGATCCTAGATATTTCCTCACAACATTTTGACTGACTTTCTTCCAGCACGTATTTCCGAATTCGGGTGTTTTTTTATATTATTGAATGTACTTTTGTAATCATAATAAGAAATACTGAATGAAAACGGCCCTTGCAAACAAGTACTGGGAACTCAAGGAAAGCGGACTTTCGTCGGTAGTCGAATGGAAAATAGTAAGACAAATAAACACATGTAGAGACCTAGACGACCCATGTAGATTATGCCTTTTTTGAAAAAATTTGCTATCCTTTACTTTTAAGAACACCAACATCTATTAAACTGTAGGACAGAAATAGCGAACAAGACAGGATAAAATTTACTCTAGGATACCGATACAAAATAATTTTAAAGATACAAATAACAAAAAAAATAAATAAATAAACATACAAATACATAAACTATCACACACATATTATATATATACACACACTCATATATATATACATTTATATATATATACAGTGATGATCATATTTATTGGCACGGTAAAATAAAAGTTAAATTTTGTCTAATAAATTCTAAAAAAGGGATTAAATTAAAGAAAATAGCAAAGTATATTATGTATTTTTAACTGGCCTTTCCGATGCAGCAATCAGATTTTAGAAAAAATAAATAACAAAGGAACAACAAACATAATTGCAAAAAACCCTTGTTAAAAATTATTGGCACGGCTTTGTTTTTCTTTTAGTATCAGTATAATATCAATCAATTTCCGGTTTACGTGCTTTCTGAACTTTTTTATAGCCATATTATGCTTGTTTAACGCTAATTCAGTGAATAATTTTTTTCAGATTATTTTTAGATAGCGATTTATTTAAACTATTATAAGTGACTAAATTATAATTTTCAATCGCCATGGTTAAAACTAAGGAACACAGCGAAGACGTCAGGAAGCTTGTTGTAGCATGCCATACCAATGGGGAGGGCTATGATAAGATTTCAAAGAAGCTAAACCTTCCCAAATCCACTGTTAGAGCCATAATAGACAAGTTCAAATCGCAAGGCCACGTTATGAGTTTAGAGGGTAGAGGGAGAAAAAGGATTCTTTCCCCAAGAGATGAACGGAAAATTGTTCGACAAGTAAAACAAAACCCCAGGATCTCTGTTGGGGAGATTGTTGATGAACAGAGCACCTCTGGAGTGAATGTATCTCGACATACAGTTGGTAGAGTTTTGAAGAGAGCTGGTTTAAAAGCATGTCGTCTGAGAAAGACTCCCTTATTGAAGCCTATGCACCTGAAAGCAAGGCTAGCCTTTGCAAAACGTCATATTGATAAAGATGTTGCATTCTGGAAACGTGTTCTATGGACTGACGAAACGAAAATAAAGTTATTTGGCCATAATAAAGTGTCTTATATTTACAGAAAATCTGGCGAAGCTTTCCTGCCTAAGAACACCATACCCACAGTGAAGCACGGTGGAGGCAGTTTGATGTTTTGGGGATCCTTTGCTGCCTCTGGACCAGGGCGACTTGTTAAGGTCACAGGTAGCATAAAAAAGGAAGATTATGTTAAAATATTGGATGAAAACCTGAAAGACTCTGCTAAAGAGCTCTCACTTGGTCGTTGTTGGTGGTTCATGCAAGATAATGACCCAAAGCATTCGGCTAAACTGACTAAGAAATGGCTTGAGGACAATTATATTAATGTTTTGGAGTGGCCATCACAAAGCCCAGACCTTAATCCAATTGAAAATTTATGGAGAACATTAAAATTGAGGGTAATGCAAAGGAAGCCTAAGAATCTTATTCAATTGGAGGATTATTGTCATGAAGAGTGGGCTAAAATTACTACTGAAGAGTGCAACAACTTGGTTGTAAACTATGAAAAGCGACTGAGGAAGGTAATCAAGGCCAAAGGCTATACAATTGATTATTAAATAAATCGTGCCAATAATTTTGAACAAGGGTTTTTTGCAATTATGTTTGTTGTTCCTTTGTTATTTATTTTTTCTAAAATCCGATTGCTGCATCTGAAAGGCCAGTTAAAAATACATAATATACTTTGTTATTTTCTTTAATTTTTTAGAATTTTTTTAGAATTTATTAGACAAAATTTAACTTTTATTTTACCGTGCCAATAAATATGATCATCACTGTATATATAAATGTATATATATATACATTTATATATATAAATATATATATATATATATATATATATATATATATATATATATAAACAAGCAAATATAAATAAAAAGTAAATAAATAAATTAACCTAGATTTAAAATAGGTCAGTTCACTAGATATCAACGCTCCTTGCTAAAACAGCATACACAAAGGAGCGGGTAAGCCGGGGGTCAACTGTCCCTTTGTTCTCTAAGTGCCTGCTCATTGGCTGATTAGGAAGGGTGACGTGGAAACTAGAAAGCTGATGGCTAACTAAACACTCGATAGAAGATGAATATATAAAAACGCCAGACAACCACAAAATTCTCGCATAAGCCTAAGGAATCCTAGCGTGGATGAAACGCGGAATATTCTGTGTAGCTTAATCGCCATATATATTTAATAACTTACTAATATATATATATATATATATATATATATATATATATATATATATATATATATATAGATAGATAGATAGATAGATAGATAGAGAGACAGATAGACAGAGAGACAGAGAGACAGAGAGAGACTTATAGAGTCGCTTGCACGCGACCAAAAAAATCCAGCCGATATATTAGAACGCCCATACACCAAGACTGTTGCCAAGGTCGTTGGAAAGATGGTGGGATCCTTCTCCCGCTCCAGAAGATATCTCACTACTGATGCAATTCTCTATCTATATAAAAACCAAGTACGTCCAAGGATGAAATACTGCTGCCATATCTTGCAAAAACAGCCTATCCTGCCTTGACAGAGTACAAAATAGACTTCGTGGCTTAGAGGGGGATGCCCCTTTCTCTTCACTGCAACCTCTCTCCCACAGAAGAGACGTTGCGAGCCTATCTTTGTTTTATCGTTATTTCCATGGCAGGTGCTCGGCTGAACTCCAATCTCTGGTTCCCCCTCGCCAATCTTTCACGAAAAACACCCGACTAGCTGAATCCACAATCAAAAAGTTTCCCCACTCTTTATGTGTGCCTAAATCAAAACGTAGATTACATGAACAAAGCTTCCCCCAGGTAGTATATTAAATAATATTTTCAATAGAAATACTGTAAAATTGGGTTATAGTTGTTGTGAAAATCTTGAAAGAATTATTAAAAAGCATAATAATAGGATACTAAAAGGCAATAATAGTAAAAATACTGGGGAAATAAATCATAATGATAAAGATAATAATTATAAAAATACCGAAAAATGTAACTGCAAAATTCTTAGTACTTGTCCCATGAATAATAAATGTTTTACGAAATCAGTAGTTTACCAGGCTAAAATATTCCCTGAGGAAAATCCTAGTGATATAAAATTTTATATAGGTAGTACGCAGGCAACTTTTAAAGAAAGATTCTATGGGCATAAAAGTTCTTTTACTAATCAAAAATACGAAAAAGACACATCATTATCACTTCAATATTGGAAATTAATAAAGGAGAATAAAACTAAAAAATTAGAATGGCGGATCATAAGAAGATCGAAAGTATGTAACCGTGCTTTTTATGCCTTCATGAAAAATTAGAAATAACGATTTTTAAAGACCGGGAGAAACTATTGAACATTAAACAGGAAACAGCAATTTCCTGTAAACATTTCCAAATACATTCACTGAAAAAAATTATAAGAATATTAACGAATTAATCATACCATCGACTTATATATTGTAATATGCTTTATTATTTATTTCAGGATTTTAAACGCTAAATCTTATTTACTTACTTATTTATTTTAAACGCCTAAATCTATTTTAAACGCTAAATTTTTAACGAAGAATCTATTAAATTTTATAAAAATAATTTTTACTGAAATTTTTAGACTTAGTTACTAATATACTTAACCATATTATAAGAGTAATTTGTATATATAACAATTTTCACGTTTGTTTGTATATATGTCGATACTTTTTGTATTATATAGAGAGATAGCGCTAAATATATAGTTTAGTAATATATGTATATATTTATATCTCGAATTTAAGTGGGAAAAAACTTAGTAAAATTTATGAATTGCTCTGATATTGGAGTAATAGTTCTAAAAATCCGTATTAACAAAACAAACGAAAAAAATTATAATTATAATGGTTAAAGCTAGAAAATTTAATGCAAACTTATAATAAATCTGCTTCAAAATTATACCTTGAAAACCCTAACATTATTTTGTGAATAGGTTATATTTGTTTTGATATAGGTTGTTAGTACCCCTCTTTCTTTTTAGAATGGTTCAACCCTGTAAAGTTGACTTTAATATAAAGGGATGGTCTTTATTGAAAGTTTCGTTGATGGTTTTTGGCCTGATGACGTGATTTTCCCTGCTAGGGGGTCATTGAAACACGTTTGCTATATATATATATATATATATATATATATATATATATATATATATATATATATATATATATATATATATATATATATATATATATATATATATATATATATATATATATATATATATATATATATATATATATATATATATATATATATATATATATATACCTTCTTACAGACACTTAAGTCCAAATAACTAACTAAATAAAATTAAACAACAAAATACAAATGAAAATATAATTATATATAAATACGCTTCCAAAAACCTATTTAACGACAACAGAATAGCTCGTGACAACGATCAATGATGGAAAGTGCTAGAGGAAAATGGCGGAAAAATAAATTACTCGGCAACTTAATACACAACTTACTAATTGAAACGAGAAAATTGCTCAGCAGACCGAGAAAATCAACAGTAAATTGCAGAAGAAAGAAAACTTTGTTTTATTTAAGCAAACGTGCCTTGATAACGACTTTCTGCCAAGTGCATACACGCACACGCACACATATATTTTATTACCGTTTTTATCTTCTTAGTTATTATTATTCCTAAACTTGCAATTCTGTAAAGTCTGACAAAATTCTCAATCGTTAATCCGCTCCGATAGTGGAAATATATGTAAGCAGATAAAAACGATATTAAAAATATTTTTTCCTCTGCAGTATTATTGATTACTTTATTCAATTTTTTTTTGCCACTTACCATTTAGTTATTAATTTTATATTTATATCTATATATTTGTGTGTGTTTTTTTTCATTTGAATTTGTAATGATAAGTATTATATTTCTAGTCATTTTTTTCTCATGTTCATTTGTTCTCGTATTCGCAGGCCTGTTGCTGAGACTCTAAAGCGAGGTCAGCCAGTTGAACCGGAGAGCTACCAACAAGTTACGATTTATTTCAGTGATATATGTGGCTTCACGGCCATATCAGCAGAAAGCACTCCTATGCAAGTAAGTCCCTCGCATTTCATTCTTCTTTTCCACGCGTGTTGTCAGTCAATGTATTTATATGTTGATATGCCCAGGCTTTGCAATGAGACAACGTGCGACCGTAACGCTCTAACTTGCGACATTTTTCTGTTTTTGTTTTGGTGTATCGATTCATTCTACTCTGACACGGAATGGGAATGCCTGTTAAACAAAATGCCTATAATAGTATATAGGTAAACAATATACAATGAATAACCAACGAAAGTGTCATGAATACAAATTGGATTTATTAAAAACATTAACTACAATCACATCCGTCCACATAATTACTCCGCACTAAATTATACGAAATCGCTTGATACGCTAGAGACATAAATATTTTTTTCTTTAAATCAAGCTTCGGATCAAGTTCACATGTGCTGGTCTCTTTTGGGCCAAAGTTTCGGGGAGAATTCCCAATGTTGTCAATTGTGACCTTCTCGGGTTTACCGTTTTTGACGACGTAAACACATGAAGAGATTTATAGATATAGCGTTAAGGAAAATAAAATCTCAATAATTTAATAACAACTATTCAAATCAATGTATAAGTTTATACATATCCAAATTTAACTAGATTATGAAACATTAATGGCGTTTAATTGAAGATAGGATTAACCAATAATGCGCAGTTATGCTTTTATACAGTGTTTATTAACATATGATATGACTGATCATTAGAGTTGTGACAACAGCATATTCTTTTCATTGTTTTGACTCTTGAGTATATATCCGTTAATATCTTATATGTTTTTATATAGACTGATGTGGTTCTCGGTTGATTGACCGTGTCTTACTGTCTCAGAAATATACTTGAGAGTCAGAAGAATAAAAAAGAATATTCTGTTGGCATAGCCCTACTGATTATATAGGCCACAACGAATCTTTCAGATGATTATGCATCGCCTACTAATTTACTAACGAAAGATAAGATAAAGATTCTATTTATATTTATCTATGTCTGTCAGTCTATCTGTTCCACTTTTTCCATAAAAAATCTGGACCGATCTGTTAAAATTGTGAGATCGTCGTCAGATTAACGTCCAAAATATCTATCTATCTATATATATCTATCTTTATAAATATATATATATATATATATATTTGTAGTCATCGACATACAGACCTGTTTCGTTGTATCACAACTCATCAGTGCCGCTAGACTAGCACCTCTCCCAAGCCAAGGATTGAACCTAGAACCGTCGTGTTGACAGTCGGCAGTTCTCTCACTCGACCACAGAAGCGGTGCCCGAAAATAACCTGCCCGAATGTTTATTTAAAGAAACACCCGCCACCACGTTTACAGTGCTCAAACCGCCTGTTTGTAAACAAACAAACTGCGAGTTTCGCGTTTTTCAGCCAATTAAGTAGCGGGTGAGATTATTTACGACAGTGCTCTACAGAGGATTCAACCTAGAACCGTCGTGTTGACACACACACACACACACACACATATATGTGTGTATTTTTATTTCCTAGTTAATATTTTCATTAACGAAATCAATATATCAATCTAACAACCCACCCACACACACACCTCCCTCCACACACACACGCACACACACACACACATACACACACACACACATATATATATATATATATATATATATATATATATATATATATATATATATATATATATATATTGTATGGTTATATATATATTAACACATTTACAATGTAGTTAACCTTAACATACTAATGTTTCGGACAGATACTTCATTAACACAAAAAGTCCTCGACAGGCGACTAAAAAATGGTTACTTTTCACGAAAGTAATCATCCATAAATTAAGAAAAACAAAAAGGAGTTACGCTTAAAATATCGTAAAGTTTAAAGGAGAAGGTGAGAGGTCATGTGATATATTTATCCCAAATAGTCAGTATAAGGGCAGACGCAAAAAAAAAGAAGGGGAAAAAGCAAAGGACAGGGAAAGAGAGAAGGCGTAATTGAAAGGATTAACAGACTGAAAAATATCGTATTCAAATATCCGTAAGTACTATGTCGTTAGGTTAATAGACGGCATATAAAAATCATTTTTGAAAATAAAATTAGTACAAAATGATTGTATATGTTTTGTTTAATTTTCGAACTGACAGGCGTCAAAGAAAATCAGTATGAAAAGATGGCATCTACCAGGAAATATTTATACAGAAGAGGTTGGAATGTGGACGGAAGTAAGCGGTTAAAAGAGGGGGAGATGGGTGTATAGAAAGAAAGATTGAGGATACGGGTGGGCGAAGATGACAAGAATAAACAAGAATAAAATATATATAAACAAAATATTTTTCTCATGGTATATAAACAAAGGTTGAAGATATGGGTGGGCCTTCGTCCATCCATATTTTCAACATTTGTTTGTATACACTTCTCTCACCCTATTTTAACCGCTTACTTCTACCCATACTCCTACCTCATCTTCCTAAGTATTTCCTAGTAGCTTCCATCTCTTCACATTGATAACCTTTAATTACGCCTTTTCTCTTTCCTCTTTGTCCGTACTTTTTCCCATTTTTTTTTTCTTTTTGTGTCTGCCCTAATTCTGACTGTCTGGAGTGAATATGTCACATGCCCCGTTAGTCACCTCCCAAAAACTTTAACATTTTATTTCAAGTAAACATAACTTGTTCGTTTCTTCATTTATGGACTGGTTACTGCTATAGAAAGTAACCGTTTTTTAAGTCGCCTGACAAGGACTAGTGACGTTAATCCACCATCTATCCGAAACATTAGCATGTTCAGGTTAGGTGCATTTTAACTTTGTCTACACTAATAAAAATGCACCTTTCTCTTCTTTGATTGACCACTCTTAATAACTTCGTTTAAATTCATTAATTTTCACTCTTGGATACCTCTGACTTGGTACACACACACACACACACACACACACATACACGCACACATATATATATATATACATATATACGTACATATATATAATGTATATATATATTATATTTTAAAAATATATATATATATTATTTATAGTATTCATATTATATATATATATACATATATATATATATATATATTATTTTTAAAATATAATTATCTATCGACTCGTGTTTTGTCGTCTACGACTCACCAGAGCGGCCACATCCAGCGCGACCCGAAATCGGGACCCCATGTCGGGTCTCGCTGGATGCAGCCGCTCTGGTGAGTCATAGACGACGAAACACGTGTCAGTGGATAATTATATTTTAAAAAATAATACATATGTCGCTCTTCATGTGGGGGTAGCAAATTGGTTAGAGGGAAAATTGTTCCCAACTCGCATTTAGGTAAAAATGCACTTTATTAAATAATTGAATCCGTTCAAAACATATCGCTAAAACAAAAACAAACACCATCTCTCTCTCTCTCTCTTTGGCTATCTCTCTCTCTCTCTCTATATATATATACATACATATATATATATATGTGTATATATATATATATATATATATATATATATATATATATATTCAAGCATGTTCGATTGAACACAACTGAGTTCTTTTTTCCAATTTTGTTGGATAACTTTTCGATTCGCCACAAAACCGAATAACTCAATCAGACATGCTTGAAAAATGACTTGCTGCCAATATATATATATATATATATATATATATTGATATATATATATTGATATATATATATATATTGATATATATATATATATTGATATATATATATATATATATATTGATATATATATGCATACATATTTGTATTGTCTATTGTGGCAGCCCTTTGAAAACATGTACTTTTAATATTCTTTCTGATTTTCTCAATTAGGTTGTGGCCTTGTTGAACGATTTGTACACACTGTTCGACTCAATTATACGCAATTATGACGTCTACAAAGTGGAGACGATTGGCGATGCCTATATGGTGGTAAGCGGCCTTCCAATACGAAATGGTGACAATCACGCGGGGGAAATTGCTTCCATGTCCTTACACTTGCTTTCAGCAATACAAACCTTCAAGATTAGCTACAAACCACATGAGGTACTTCGCTTGCGAATCGGCATTCACTCAGGTGAGTTATATTACTTACAGAACTATGTTAGGGAACTTTCATTTTTTTTAAAGGGTCGCCCAATCACATCAATTTTAATTGGTAATTACAGTGAAGTCGTTAAGGTAAATAATTTTTAATTGACCCATTATTAGAGACGTGTTCAAAATCTATCTGATGTGTTCCATTGTTTATATTATAATGTCCTTTATTGGGGAGGTGGTAATGCACGTTTTTTTGCCGTTATGGACATTTTTTTAACGTTAACTTATATGGTATTTATATTTATATTTATTAGTCGGGATTCAAACATTCATTAATCAACCACTTTATGAAATAAAACCAATTTACCTCTCTACAATAATGCGTTGGATTATCATATTTTTTATGCTAGGAGGGGTTATTTAACGACTCTATTCTTGCTTTATGCGATCTTTCCACTAGGCAACGCATATACACGGATCTTGCTAGTTTTAAATAAATACGTATGACAAGATGTATTCGTATTATTTATTTAAAGACTATATTGGCGACACGTTTTTACGATGAGAAAACTTTAAAAATTTATTGATTTAAAAAGAATTAAATGAGTGCGTTTTTTAATACATAAAGAAAAGAAAATCGTATCGCTCTTTTTATTAAAAGAACTTGTAAATAGCCACTCTTTTTTCCAGAAGAATGAGTTATTTTAAATTTTATTTACCTTGAAGGATTCGCATTATTTGCGTTTCTCGGACTACTATTCTTAAATTAAGTGTTATTTTCACAACGTTTTGGTCGATGTAACCTCTACCCTTTTTAAAGTATATCTTGCCATAACTCAGAAATTTTTATGTCGGACTCGGGAATGGGCACGGAATTTCGAACGAAAATCTTATTTAATTATAATCGGGAGTAGCATGCTCTCGTCTCCTCAACCATGACTCGCCCTAAGTATTGGTAATTGTATGTTTAGTGTTTTTCGTACTGAAGTTTTACACTTCAATCACCAAGAAGCGTGTAATTCATAACTGAATTGCATCAAGTAATTTATCCGTTACGCCACTGCTCTTTGCCAGATAAGCTCAAAGGGAAAATCTACTGAAATGTTGTGAAAATAACATTCGAGTTGAGAACACTCGCCCGAAGAATCCAATTAGTATAATGAACCAATCCTCATCTCATTAATTCGAAAACGTAATATTGACAGATAGCCATCATTATAAAAGGAACATCATTTGTAAAGGCAAATTATTTTAATACATATAAAAATTGCCCTGTAGTTTCCACAAAGTCTAGTTAATCTATATATTAATACGATAGTGTGTGTGTTATTTTCTGTGTCACGCTTACATCCGGGTCGTTTAATTGTTATGTTCTTCCATTTATTGTAATAAATAATTTTACCAAGAATTCTTCATACGCTTTACTTTCCGTTTCGATTATAGCTGATGGCACTTAAGTCGTCTATTTTTTTTTTTAATTAAAGATTTTCTCATAAGTTTTGATTTTGGTTTCGATTATAGCTAATGTCACTACAGTAATCTATTTTTTTTTAAATAATGTTATCAAGAATTCTTCATAAGAGTTGGTTTCGGTTTAGATTTAAGCTGATGAACTCAAATCATATAGATATATATATATATATATATATTTAAATCGAAATTTTATAATTTATAAACATCGATACAATATTAACTCTATAATAATATATACGAAATCTGGAAGAATTAAAATATTATATTTAAGCGTATTTAACGGCCTGGCTACGCCGGGCTTCCTTGCTAACGGATAAGTACTTTTGCAGTTTTATCAAAATATTGCCCTTTTGATCAAGATCAAAGAGTAGTTGGCCATGTGCCTAAGTATTTTGTTCATTGTTGATTTTCAATGTTGTTTTAACATGAATAAAGGATTTAATATCTCAAAGTGTAGTATCTCTTCCAGCAAATACTGCAAGCAAAGACCATATGTGGGGGCGACCCCACATATAAGACCTTGGTCAATGAAGGGGCAACCCTTCATACCAATTGTAACCATCCATCTCCCCTACTCCCCAGGGAGTTTGTCCCCATTTCCCCTTCACTCCCCACATTAAAAATCGGCCTTGTGCCTAATTTGCTCACTGGGGGAGCAAATAAATACCTAAAAGTGTAGTATCTGTTCCGGCAGATACTGAAGCAAAGACCATATGTGGGGGCAACTCCACATATAAGACCTTGGTCAATGTAGGAGAAACCCTTCATACCAATTGTCACTATCCAGCTCCCCAACTCCCCGGGGAGTTGGTCCCCGTTTCCCCTTCACTCCTCACTTTAAAAATCGGCATTGTGCCTTATTTGCTCGGTGGGGGAGCAAATAAATACTTCAAAGTGTAGTATTTGTTCTTCAGATGCGGCGCTTCCATTTCTCGTTCTCTTTCAGTGTAGGAGAAATCCTTCACGACTGAGACAATGTTTATTTTTTGTACCTTTTCTCCACGTCAAAAAACGACCCTGGTGTCTAACTCTGCCCCGTGGGGAGGCATTGTAAATAGGTACAATAATATCAGAGCGTCTCCATTTACGCTGAACATCTACAGAAGGCAACATCAATATATTACATATGAATCAGTCTCCTATGGAATTTCCACAGGTCCCGCTAGTTTGTATAGTACTAAACAAAGACATTTCGTGCTCGTACGTACGTTATCATTTTTTGCCCTTATATCATTTTGTTATATGGTTGGCAACGAGCAAAAAACTATTTGTTATTTGTCCATCGATCAGTTATCGAATTAGCTATCTATCTATCTATCTATCTATCTATCTATCTATCTATCTATCTTACAAGTAAGCAAGAGATGTGGAGCTATGTTTTGATAAGGTTATCAAAACAAGTCAGACTTGGTGAACTGGTCAAGTTGCACTGGAGGCTTTGAACAGCTAACCGGTGACATATCATTTGTCACGTGTTCCGGTTTGCTGGACATATCGGGTGGGTTGGAAAGAATACATGGAGGAGAGTAGACGAGTGAGAACGCCTCTTCATGATGACGGGATGACGTGTTTCAGAGTAAGCATAGGAGAAACCTACAACCAGATATCAACTTCCACCTTTCCGCGTTACGATACCTTGGAAGTTTAATAAAATATTATAGAAAATCTACGACGTCTTGGTCATGTTTGAGGAGCGTTCTCCAATAAAAAAAAGATTCAACTTCCCAAAATAGTTGGAATCCTCCAGAGAGTCGGCAGAAGAAAGTTATGTCGAAATACATGTCTGACACACGAACGCATAAGAACATTTAGTCTGATCACGGACAGTAAATAAACTGTTACAGATATCTATATCTATAAAAGTGAAATTGTATTTCTGTCTGTGTGTATGTCTGTGTGTGTACATTTGACTACAAAACTACTCCGTCAATTTTTAGCCTACAGAGCAATATTTTAATTAAGAGATACTGAGATTTGGGGAGATATTTTTAATCGGTGTTCTGCCAGGAAATTGCCTCTCAAGGTGTCAAAGTTCAACGATTTGACCTTTGAAAACTCTTCTAAACTCTTACGCCAATTTTAGGTCTAAACACTTGAAATTTTATATGTAGGTTACTTGAATATGGATCTAACATTTTCTTTTGGTTTAAGACCCCAAAATAAATGATAATTGGTCCAAATTTGGGTTAAAATTATAAAAAAGATTTACTTCTTCGGTCATTACCAAAGTACGCAACCAATTTCAGGTCTAAATATTTGAAATTTAACAAAAAATGTAATCAGACATGTGGCAAGCTTTTTGGTCAGATTTTGGCTGCCAAGGTGGCAAAGTTCAAAAGATTGTACCTTTTCGGTTTCTACCAAGCTACTCAGCCAATTTTGTGTCTAAACATTTAGAATTTTACATAAAGAGTATTCAGACATGCAGCAAGCTTTTTAATCAGTTTTCTGGCGAAAATTTAGCTGCCAAGAAGTCAAAGTTGAAAGAGTCAACCATTGCAGAATCTACTAAACTCGTTCGCCAATTTGGGATCTAAACACTTGAAAGTTTACATGTAGGTTACCTGGAAATGGGTCAAAATCTATGTGTATGTGTATAATATATATGTATGTATATAAATATATATATATATATGTATATATATATATATATATATATATATATATATATATATATATATATATATATATATATGCACATGAACTTATGAACAGTACATAGGGCACGACCAAAGCGGGGCCGTACAGCAAGTATGCAGATAATACAACAAATAATTAAGATAGTGAAGAACACCATAAACAATAGTAACACATATACACATACAAACACCCCCGCTATATAACAGGATTATTTTGTACGTAACAATTTGAGTTCCTAGAAATTATATACAAAATTTCATTTTTTTAAAAAAACTGCTGTTGTTAAGGTAAACGCTTGGAATATTTTAAAATGAATTGTTCGAAAACAAAATCCGGTCGTCTTCATTATTTAACTGATCAGCAACACGATAACATCCCTTCTCTTTAGATACAGAAATGTTTTACTCTTATTTCTTTTTCAGAATGCTTGTTTGTGGAATTATGTTCCTGGCCTTCTAATCACTCAACCGTACACACTTACACAATGTTAAATATAATGTAAATAAACAGCTTGCTACAAACTACTCACACAGGTTGTTCCTCTTATAAAATTAAGCTCTATCTAAGTAGCACCATGCGCTTAATAAAAATAGTGTGAATAGTGCATAAAACGAGGCCCTAAGTTTCAAAGATGGCGGCAGGTTTGCAAATGTAGGTATGCAAGCAAAAAACTGATACACTATTTTCGTTACTCTTCAAAACCGCTTACTTATATATTTGGGCAAAATATATAAAAAAAAAATTGTTTATATATATATATATATATATATATATATATATATATATTTTGTGTACAGAAATTTGTTAGTTGAGACAGGTCATTGGTACCGTCGGTTTCAAGCCCGATAATAAGGCCCGTTTAAGGTATCCTTATCAAGCTCTCTTCAGAGACGAATATTGGCTGAAGAGAGCTTGATAAGGATACCTTAAACGGACCTTATTATCGGGCTTGAAACCGACGGTACCAATGACCTGTCTCAACTAACAACTTTCTGTACACAAAATATAAATACGCTCTTATAATTTGGATTTTCCTTTTAATTGAGCACGCTGCTGGAATTCTTTTTCCAAAAAAAAACTAATCATATATATATATATATATATATATATATATTCTAACATATTTACGTTTTTTCCAAACTATAGTTACGTTTTCTTGTTTTAAATCTATGGTATTTAAATATAATTTATTTATATATATACTTTATTTAAACCTGCGCAGTCTATTACGATCGTCACCGATTTAAAAAATATTAATTTTTTTAGAGTAACCTATAATTTCAGTTTATATTTTCACCCCCTTTAAAATAAAAATATACAAAAATACGTAAACTTTTTTTTTTCAATTGATGTTGCGTTTTTTAATCGCATATCTTTTTTAAATAACTATGTTTATATTTTGTAAAATTGTTTAGATAGTTTTATGCGATTAAAACCAGAACGGAATCCATCCATTTATTACATTATGTATGATATTGGGTAATACAGAGTGACCCCCCAAAACGGGTCCAACTCTAATTAGGCCCCGTTTCGTAGTGTTTTGTCCGAATGAAATGAAACTATGGTCATAACTAGTTTATTATATTCAAAACATCACATCAAAACACTAAGGTATTTGCCTTTTTTTTTTTTTTGTTCTACAGCATATGTTCTAGATGGCCTCCATTTAGCTGTTGTATTTGGGGGGCACCATGTATGTTGTTTAATGGGAAATATGTATATTAATAGTGCGAGAATTTTCTTCTATCATAGAAGATAGCTTATGGAACTCTGAACGCATCAGTTAAGCAAAACACACTTATCTTAGATAAGAAACCCGGTACATTTTCCTTTGCAGTACGGTGCATCTAGTGTAACCACAGTCTGTAAATCGTTATCAGGGAGTTCTGTTTTTTATATGAACGCAGTTAAATAGATGGCAAATAATCAATTTAATTGACACGATGTTAAAGCAGTGCTCGCTTAAGATCCACTGAATCAATCATTTTCCTAAATGTCACGTGCTTCCCTACTGAGTAAAAGTGAAGTTGTCGTGTGAAAGATTAGACTTACAATTTATACCAATGGGTAATATGTAGCTTGATCGATAAAGACGGTTTGATAACGTATAAGTGGTTTAATGAATGAGATGTAATTTAATACATATGTTGTTTAAACGGTGATATAGATGTTTAATATATACAGGATAATCACATCGACACACCATTTCCCGTTAGACCACTGAAGTTAAGCAACATTGTGTCTGGTCAGTAATAAATTGGGTGACCATTTGAGAATATATGTGTTCTCGTTTATCTCGGCCTAGTTCTTAATGGTCCTCCGCCGTTCACCATGCGACTTGAATAAAAAAAAGGTGTGGTTGAAGATTGTGCTTCATAACTACACGTACAGCAACCCATATATGGTTTTTCATTGTTTCTTAAAACTGATCTTAGGCGGCGATGATGATGATGATGATGATGATGATTAGTTTGATATATAATATAATATCCTAACGATGGAGGTCTTAACAGAGCTGAAAGGGAGAAACTGACCAAATACCAAGGTCTCATGTATGATATGAAAAAAACTGGAATCTTAAGGAGATATCAATCATACCAGTAATTATAGGTGCCATGGGGCTTATGAAGAAGAACCTGAAGTCTTACCTAACTAATATTCCTGGTGAGTCAAGTGCCAAAGAGTCCCAGACAATTGCACTTAAGGGAACAACCAGGATACTAAAAAGAGCTCTCGGTGTGTTTCAATAAAAAGCAGGGCAATGTTGGTAGCTGGTTTGGCTGCCCCATATCCAGCGTTACAATGTTCAAAGGAAGAAAATAAAAATTTAAAGAAAAACATATATTGTTTAATGTATTTATGCAGCTTTGGTTGTTACGATTATATGATGTTTTAGGCAAATTTAAGAATGCAATTATATTTTTTTTGTTATGAAGATTACGTTTTGTTTTATTTTCAAAAGAAGTCACCACTTATCAAGGCCCGGAGGTCACTTAAGGATAAGAGTTAATGAGTGCACAATAGTCAATGAGACAATATCGTAGTAATCATTAGTAGTGGGCATTTCGTGAATTGGATTACTTATGGGGACGGCTCATCAAGAACTTGTTTACATTGGGCTTGAAGATAACCATGTTGTAATCAGCTGGAAAGCAGGAAAACTGAAGAGAGTTCCAAAGGTGTGCAGTGTTAAGAAAGAAGCTTTGTTCATGAAATCTACGTTTAGACATAGGCACAGATAAAGAGTGGGGGAAATTAATTATAGGGGTATCAGGTAAACGAGTGTCACTTTATGAAGATTAAAATGAAAATATAATACTACTAAATCTCATGTTTATAATTCTTATTCAAATTTTTATTAAAATCCCTAAAAAATGTAAAAAAAAAAAAATAAGGTTTTTGCTTAAGGATTTTTGAGAAGAAATTGATATTTAGGGAGTCTTGCTTTAACGAATATGGATCAAATTCAATGCAAATCTGATATAATTCAATTTTCAAAAGGGAGGTTTAACCCATATTATGCCCCCAAACTCATTTAGAATATTCCAAACAAGTGGGAATTTGTGGAATATCATTTACTCATGATGTTAAAATTGAATTAAAATCAATTTCTATTCTTACAATTTGAAAATCGAAGGCATCTGAATTTTCAAAAATGGTTTCCACACCTTTCTTACCTAGGTGGCATGAAACTAAATTACACTAGATATAGACTACATGTATACCCCTTATGCGTAGTAGCTGTGTTTCAAATGTCAAAAGGATCGGCTAATTATTGTAGGAGTGATTACATACATTATTTTATATATATATATATATATATATATATATATATATATATATATAGAGAGAGAGAGAGAGAGAGATAAATATATGCACTAAAGTATTCCTATGATTGAGAATTCCGTTATATTAAAAACAATAACAATTTCATTTAAATTGGTTTAAATAACTGTAATTTGTAATTAACTAAGCAACTCAGCAATTTCTTACAGTTTTTGCTTCATTTCACCCTTTCTCAACTTTCCTATTACATAGTTCCTATCACTCTTTATTCACTCCCTCCCTCTTTCGCTTTATCAACAAGTTAAGCATCTCTTTTTTTTTACACAGTGATCACCAGTTATCAAGGCCCGGAAGCCACTCAGGGATAAGGGTTATTGCAAGTACATTACGTTAGTGTTGAGATTTGATGAAGTGTTTACTTAAGGAAGCGGTTCATTAGGAATTTGTTAACGTTGGACTTGAAGACATCCAAGTTGTAGTCCGGTGGGAAGCAGGCAGACGGAACAGAGTTCCACTGGCGTGCAGTTCTAAGAAAGAAGCTTCGTTCATGGGATCCGCGTTTTGATTTAGGCACAGATATAGAGTGGGGGAAATTTTTGACAGTGGATTCAGCTAGACGGGTGTTTTTCGTGAAAGATTGGCGAGGGGAGGGGGCAGAGATTGGAGTTCAGATGAGCACCTACCATGGAATAACGATAAAACAAAGATAGGCTCGCAACGTCTCTTCTTTGGGAGAGAGGTTGCAGGATAGAGAAAAGGGCATCCCCCACTAAGCCACGAAGTCTATTTTGTACTCTGTCAAGGCACGAAAGGCTGTTTTTAGCAGCTCCTGCCCAGATATGGCAACAGTATTCCATCCTTGGACGTACTGAGCCAGGTCAATACTAAATGGGTGACTGTTTGGGAATATCAGTTGCTATATCTGGTCTCCGTATATCTCGGCATTGCTTCTAGTCGTCTTGGATTTCTTGCCACTGAAATCAAGCCATGTCGATTCAGGAGAGTCGTTGCAATAGACTGCGTAACTCTTGCTTCACAGTTACACGTGCAGCTACCCTTAAAAAGGGTATCGATTGTCTCTGAAGATAGAACGGGGGCGATAATAATATTTTTTTTAGTACAATTACACAAGGTTTTCCTTTGAACAGATGCCCCAAAGCTAAATAGTCCTAGCTTCAATATGTGTTTTAGTTTAGGGTACTGCATAGAAATATGGTCCAATGTCTAAACCCTGTCTAATCTATATATCTATAAAAGTGAACGTGTATGTCTGTCTGTCTGTGTGTTTGTCTGTCTGTCTGTGTACATTTCCCTACGCAATAACTCTGTCAATTTTTAGTCTATAGACTCGAAATTTGAAATACCGGGTACTGAGATTTGGGAAAATCGATGTGACGGGTGTCAGCCAGAAATTTGGCTGTTAAGGGGTCAAATTTCAAGGATTTGAGCTTTAAGAACTCTACCAAACTTCTCCGACTATTTTGGGTCTAGACACTTGAAATTTTAGATATAGGTTCCTTGAACCTGGATCTAACTTAATAAAGTGATTTGAGCTCGAAACAATAAATTTTAAGGGGTCATAATAGGGGTCAAAGTTTTTAAAAATTAACCAATTTTCTGGGTTTTTTTTTTGCTTTTTTTGCACAGCGTACACCTCCAAACACCCGAGCAACACCGGGCACCCCTGCTAGTACAATATAAATGCATGCACTGACTAATATAAACAGTAATTTGTTGCATCTTCTCTCTTTTCTTAACAGGTCCGTGTGTAGCTGGGGTTGTCGGGCTAATCATGCCTCGCTACTGTCTGTTCGGGGACACAGTCAACACAGCATCACGTATGGAGAGCAATGGTGAATGTAAGTAATTATTAAGTGTTATCAGGTTTTTCTGATGCTGTCAGTGTCAGATAATTCCTGTTTCACGTAACTCGTCACGAGCTCTGAACATAATAGCCATTAGGATTTTATCGAAAGAGGAACAAGCTACACAGCGTGAATCATTTCCTACTTATGTCGCATACGTAAGCACGCACAGTCATACATACAGGAATGTACATATGCACGAACAGTGATACGTGCATCTATTGTGTGGGGAGATAACATTCTTTCCTTTGAAAGATGATTTCTTGAATAAGATAGACGGCATCTGTCCTTTACAGCTGCTGAACCTTTTTCAACATTCGAACCAACGTGTGCAAGGAAAACTGTCAGGTGATTAAATAAATTTACACATCAGTTTTTGCAAATTTTAAATGTTATCGTAAATATGTAAATATCTGCGATTTTAAAAGTCGATATTCATAACAAAATAAGCGTTGCTCCATATAGTTTGATTCTACCTATTCACGAACTTATAAATGTGGCGGTTGTGAATTTCTTTAGGTTTTAACGTTAAATATGAATCCAACTGAGGTTCATAATCTCCACTCATGATGTCCTAGTAAATATCATTTCGTAAAAATAAGTGATAATCCGAAGGGTCTAGATCAGGAGAGTATGGCGGATAGGCCAATATATTCCAACCAAATTCTTATAGATCTTTGCTTTGAGGTGTTGTGTGAAGACGAGCATTATCATGATGGCAGATGATTCCTTTTCTGTTGACAAATGAAAGTCGTTTTCGCGTCAAAATAGGCCCGAATAATGCAGAAAATGTATGGATTACGATTTGATAATCTAAAAGAGAAAAGTTATAAACAAATATGTTTAAGTAATAACAATACATACAAAATATATTACAATAGTTTTAAATTCCATTTATACCAATGATCAAAGCCATCTGCATTGACCTGATTCGACAACATGGCAATTGCGTAATTATCTTACTCTCTGGTTTGCAAATGTGTTAGAATTCTCGAGGAAATTATTTCAAAGAATATTTATCTTACAAAATGTGTGTATATATATATATATATATATATATATATATATATATATATAGGTAGTAATCCAGAGACAGAACTTTCACTGTATCACAGTTCTTCAGTGTTCCTTGACTAGCAACTACCTCAAGCCAGGATTTAAACTCGGCCGCTTAGGCGACACTTTACTCTTCAGCTGCTAAGGTGGGTTTATAAAATTACAAGGATCAAACTTTGTCCAAACGCATGCATGTATATATATATATATATATATATATATATATATATATATATATGTGGGGGGGGTGCGTGTGTTAGTGTATATTACATTGCGGCCGAATCCGTACAAGGCATTAAAAAACTCAAACTAAACTTAGAAACACACTCTGTACTTAAATTTATGCACGGACCAATAAAGCATAAATAATAAAATACCATTTCTCGACGTATTAGTAGAGTCCGCCAACCCTACTAAATACGTAACCTTAACTTACAAAAAAAAACAACCAACAATAATGCAATACTCTTAAATTACCATAGTGAATGCCCAGAAAAATATAAAACTACCCTTATAAAAAATTTGATTCACCGCTCAGACAATATGGCATCAACCCGACAAATATTTTACAAAGAATTAACAAACATAAAACGAACCCTAGTCAACAATAATTTTCCAAATAAAACCGTCGATAAGCACATTAAACTCTATTTAAACTCACTCTACAATAAAAACATAGACCCCCAACCCTAACAAAAACGGCACCATCCAAATATAATATTAAAATCATCTACACACTAACCACAAAACAGACGAAAAAAGAATAACTAACCTTATTAAAATATATCCCAGATCCACCGACCAGAACAAAAAGATTAAACTAATAATAAATTATACTAAATTTAAAACCTTCAATTTCATAATTAAAAACAATAATAATACTGGCACCACACTAAACCAAGCTAATGTAGTGTATGAATTTATTTGCCCCTTCGGAGAATGTCTCCGACCCTACTCTAAAAACTCATACATCTGATACATAGGCCACACCACAAAAACACTCACCGCACTGAAAATAGCACCATAAAACAAAACCTAACATCCCATGATAAAAAAACTACAGTTGTCCGACATTAGGAACATATTAACTAACAATACTAAAATCCCTTAATATGGCAATTGCACATGACGACTAAAATTACTAGAAGCCATACTTATTAAAAAAGTATATATATATATATGTATACACCAATGCTCAAAGGAAATAAAACGAGCACGACAAAAACAACAACAACAGCAACAACGAAACAACAATCGCTCCTCATGATAATCGGATGCACTGATATACACCGCTTGAGAAAAATGTAGCCGAACAACACTTTAGGACGCAATTTTCTACGGATGAAAAGATCGCTCAGGGAATGGCAAAGATATCCAGAAAATCGGAAAAAGTAACTCTGTTGTGTTTAAACAGACATGCTTGAATAATGACATGCTGCCAAAATATACACATATATGTGTATATGTATGTATGTATGTATGTATGTAGATGTTATTTATTTGTTTTTGTTTTGCGATACATTTGAATGAAATTCAATTATTCATACGAAAAGACATTTTTACCTAAATACAAGTTCGTAATAATTTTCCCTTTTACAAATTTGGTACCTTTTAATGGGGAGCCACACACACACACACACACACACACACACACACACACATATATATATATATATATTATTTTGAAAATATTATTATACAATCACACGTATTTATTAAACATCGGATGTTTCTTTCTCCTAAATGTGTATATGTATGTACGTATGCATGCATGTATGTATGTGTCAGGTCATGCCATATGCTACTGGTACCATATAACCCAGTACTACCTGCCTCATGGTGGGGTCACCGGCGACTAAACTGGTCTCCCCACGAGACTTGCTTGGTGAGGAGGGCGGCTAGTCTCCCTGAAAGATTAAAACAAGACCTTTCCAAGGGCGAATGAACCCTTCTTTGAGGTCAACGGCCAACTAGCACCGTGTATATTTGTTTGTGTGTATATATATATATGTGTGTGTGTGTGTATGTTTGTGTGTGGGTGTGTGTGTGTGTGTGTGTGTTGGGGTAGAGAGGGCTCCCGTAAGCTGTGGTGAAAGCAACCTATCTAGGAGAAGCAAATCTCTGATTTAAATAAACCATAAAGCGGGAGACAGTACCCGCGTTAACTGGTCAACAGTTTTTATTTGTTGCTGGCTATCTTGCTCTTACTTGTTTCTGGATCTCAACATTTTGAACCGAGAGAGAGATTTAACTGTCGTACAAAACTAAGACTCTGTAACATCATCTTTGTATGGATACTCCCTCAGGCATTTGGGCTCATGGACTTTAAGTGCCCCAGGGAGTGGCATTAATCTGGCAAGACGTTGCGATCATCATCATTATGTATGTATGTATGTATGTATGTATGTATGTAGTAAGTTATAGTCAGGTCATGTCATATGCTACTGGTACCATGTAATCCAGTACTACCTGCCTCATGGTCGGGTGACCGGCGACTAAACTGGTTCCCCCACCAGACTTGTTTGGTGAGGAGGGTGGCTAGTCTCCCTGAAGGATTAAAAACAAGACCTTCCAAAGGGCGAATGAACCCTTTTTGGGGGTCAACAGCCAACTAGCACCATGTGTGTTTGTGTGTATGTATGTGTGTGCTGGGGTGGAGAGGACTCCCGTAAGCCATGGTGAAGGCAACCTTTCTAGGAGAAGCAAATCTCTTATTTAAAAAACCATAAAACGGGAGACCAGTACCCGCATTAAGCTGGTCTGCAGTTTAACTTGTTGCTGGCTATCTTGCTCTTGCTTGTTGCTGGGTCTCAACATTTTGAACCGAGAGAGAGAGACTTAGCTGTCGTACAAAGCTAAGACTCTGTAACATCATCTGTGTATGGATACTCCCTCAGGCATTTGTCTATAAAAATGGTCCTGTGGCGATGGAAGTCATTTTCCGGCTCATGGACTGTAAGTGTCTGAGGGAGTGGCACTCGTCTGACAAGACGTTGCAATCATCATGTAGTAAGTACTAAATTATATCTGGCACTAAGCCTACATATACTTTTCTACATTTCATCCACGTAAAGATTCGTCATGATAAAATTTTAAAAGCGAAAGATTGGGTGTACCTCAATTACCATATATATTCGCACAACTTACTACTTACCTCTCCACAGGTATTGATATTTTCTTTAAATAAGCAGAGTAAATAAACATATAAAATATTATATTGCCTTATAAAATGTTATGTGAAATGCAACGATTATTCGTTTCGCATTCTTTCACTTGTGAAACGGAAAATTGCCGCCTTAAAGAAAACATCATTACAACTTAATTTTAAAGCATTTATTGAAAAATCTATTCAGAAAATTGGAGAAGGGAAAAATGATCTGGACACGTTACGCTTAAAGAATAAATAATGATAATAAAATTATGGTGATAATTATTGTAATAATAATAATAATAATAATAATAATAATAATAATAATAACAACTAGCATGAGTAGGAGAGTTAATCAAGGTGTGGCAGAGATTGGTAAAAATGACCGGGCAATAGAGTTCAATACATTTAGAGTTAGTTTACAGGAAGTTTTAGCAATAGCAATGAGTTTGGCGGCAGTTTACAACTATGCGGGACAATTTACGGACAATATTGACTTTGCGACAGTTAAGGAGTGGCAAGTATGGAACAGTTGACGGTTCAGAGGACTCCCCGAAGGAGATTGCATAGATTAGAGTCGACGCTAGAAACGTGTAAATCGAATCGAGAAAAAATCGATACAAGCAAACAGCTAGCGACATACAACATTTGGGATTCTGTTTTCTACGCTTCGTGACGGCAATTGAAAATATCAACCCTCACATCAACACGCATCTTCTCATTACATAACCAAAAAATTAAAATGATGCTGTCCTTCAATATAATCAGCAGTGGAATATTAGTTCGGCACAGGCCGTGAATTAAAACAAACAGGAGAACTACATAAACATTGTAATTCAATATTTTTACTGTAAATTGACTTTTTATTTAATGAAAAATTTTCGTTGGAACTGAAATATATAACCATCATTTTGTTTTATTTTTTGTTGGTTAGCGATATTACTTTTATCCAATGAGAATGGGGCATGCTTTTTTTCTCATCCAATCAGAATATGGCTAGGTTTTTCCTTGCACCGACACCAATTTATTTTTGTTTTTTTTTAAACAAATATTTCTTAACAATTTTGAATATTGTACTTTCCTTTTAAAGGGGGGTCATTATGATAACGGCCGAAGCGACAAGCATCGCAATAATAATAATAATAATAATAATAATAATAATAATAATAATAATAATAATAATTATTATTATTATTATTATTATTATTATTATTATTATTATAGTAGAAGCAATAGGAACAATTCACAAAATCTTTTAAAAAAGAATGGGAGAAATTGGAATCAGAGGAAAGGCTGCAAAAATACAACGGCTAACGATAATGAAAACCGCTGAAATATTAAGGAACCCCTTGAATGCGGAGAACAATACACATGAATCACATGCGCGAGCC
>NC_136491.1:37156161-37208661 GCF_053919585.1 Euprymna scolopes
CATCTGATCTTCTTGAATTATATCCATGGTTACGATTGGTCCTGAACATGTACTATGAACTTCTTGGTTTCGCCTACGTACTAATACGCATCAGTCGATATCCATATATATGTATATCCCTCATCAGTAATCTCACAAAAGAAAAATATATCAACTATTTCTCGCAGAAAATAGTCTTGCGACGAAGATGACGCAGTCAGAAATACCGATAATCTTTCTTTGTGTCATTTTCCATCCGTCCATAGCCTTGAACCCTTGAAGGTACATAGGCTATCCACAACTTTGTAGATGCTTTTGTAGCGAGGAGTACTTTTTTCGTGGTGAGAGTACTTGCCTTTCGCCCAACCTTCCTAAAAGGTACATACAGTGCATAGATTTCCCCAATGGTCACGCATCTGGTACTTGCCAGCCTCATTGTAGCTTAACGTCGGTGATCTGACCAGAACCGGTGTGTCAATGTGATTGTATCGTACTTGTATCACTTTATTGTACAATATATTATTTCTAACTTAACCTGTTTTTCGCGTCTTTCATTACAATTTTATCTAGTGCAGCAACGGCCCAATCACATAGACGCCCCGGTTCTTCGCCAGATCCCCGAAGTTAAGCAACGTTGAGCCTGGCCAGTACCAGATGGGAAGGCGAAGCGCTGTATGTGCCGCGAGGTCAAATACCATGGTTTCGAAATTGACGCGGTGTATCTTCTCTCCAGGGTAGATGGGGCTCTCTTAAGCCGTGGTAGGCAACCCATCTAGTGATGGCGTCACGATGGAAAAAAATCCCTTGATAGCCCTGGCGAAGCATCGAGAATTCAGCTACGGACTAGATTTGAATTACACTACAAACCCCTGCAATGAGGTGTAATCTCGGCTGCGGCCGCATGTCACGTTACGCTTTTACGTTTTAGTACCGCCACAACTCGCGACAAATATTTGAAAAGACATGTTTAAAAGTCGAATGCAAGATAACGTCGTTTTCCACAACAACTGGCGGTAAAGAATTCGAATTAAAAAAGAACGCACTTAACCAAAATCTGCTTTCCAACGAAATATTGGAATTGTACAAAAAAAAAAAAATAAATAAATAAAAAAATAATCAGTCTTCTATTCAGGAGTGTATATCTTCATATTAAGTTTTCTACATTTTTCTATTTTGTCATAAAAAGACCTATTTGTATTTGTAAGTCATTTAAATTCGTCTACCAATAAAAAGTAACATAAGAATAGGTTATTATATCACACCAACATAAATATTTTAATATCAATCATGTTACTATATATGGGTTTGCGAATATAAAAGCCATATACGCCCTGAGCGGCAGCTTCTCGGACAAACCTATGCTGCCTTGACAACGTTCAAAACAGGCACCGAAACCTGGTAAGTGATGCCCTTTTTTACTACCTTGCAACCTCTTTTCCACAGAATAAGCGTTGCGAGCCTGTCCCTGTATCGTTATTTTCATGGCAAGTACTCGTCTGAGCGTGAATATGTAATTCTTCCCAAACTGTCACAATGAATGGACTTGGCTATCTACTACTATAATCTGCAGTTCCCCTCAGCTCTTTTTCTTTTTTTTCTAGAACTGTTCGCTTGTGGAGGTTTTTATAGAACTGCCCGCTTGCCTGCTTTCCAGCTAACTATAATATGATCCGATAACAGTGTGGGATGTCGGTCGTACGCATGGATCGAATACTAATAGGGAATTCAGTGTTTGAAATGAACTTAATGTTCAGAATTTAAAATTTAATGGTTGAAAAGACTAGACAAGTGCAATATTGATTTTTTTCAAACATTCTATTTATTAAAAGTAAAATGATTTTTTCAAGCCTCATTCATACAGTTTTCACACTCTAAGGACGTGCCGGAAGATACCTTTGCCATGACATGAAAGAACATAAAAACACTGTCTGTACTTCATGCGGAAGAATATTAGACTATTCGAAAATTAAAAAAAAAAGTTAATTTACTTTTAATAAATACTAGCAGTTCAGCCGGGTTCTATGTACTGTTTATAACTATATGTACATATGTATATACATACATATATATATATATATATATATATATATATGTACATATGTATATATATATATATATATATATATATATATATATATATATATATATATATATATATATATAAAAGTTTGACTCATGTCCCGGTAATCTACATCTTAAATTTCAAGTGTGTGGACCCAAAATTGGCGGACGAGTTTCGTACAGTTAGCAGAGGAAAACTCTTTAAGCTTTGACATCTTGGCAGTCAAATTCCCGCCCAAAATCTGATTAAAAAGCTTGCTGCATGTCTGAATTCCATTTTTGTAAAATTACAAATGTTTGGGCACAAAATTGGCTGAATAGTTTGCTAGAGACTGTAAAGGTCAAATCTTTTGAACTTCGGAACCTTGGCAGCAATTTTTTTCGGCCAAAAATCGATTAAAATGTTTGCCTTATGTCTGATTATACTTAATGCAAAATTTCAAATATTTAGAGTAAAAATTGTCTGAGTAATTTTGTAGAAACCGCAGGGTATTAGTTTTTAAACTTTGACCCCAATTTTGAGACTTTCATGTATAGTTTTGGGTTCAAATCAAGTAAAACGTTTGATCCATGCACAATTAACTTACATCAAACAATTTAAGTGCTTAGACCCAAAATTAGCGTAGGAGTTTAGTATAATTTTTAAAGGTCAAATCGTTAAACTTTGACCCCTTGACAGCCAAATTTCTAACCGAACACCGATAAAAATAGTTGTCCAAATCTCAATACCCCTTATGTCAAATCTCGAGTTTGTAGACTGAAAATTGATGAAGTAGTTTTATTGGGGAACTGTACACACAGGCAATTTCATTTTATAGATATATAGATAAGATATATGTTTATTAAAATCAACTCTGCACCTGTCTTATCTTTTTAACAGTTTATATATATATATATATATATATATATTATTTTTACATAGGCGTCACCACTTATCAAGGCCGATAGGCAACTCAAGGATAAGGGTTAAAGAGTGTACAGTAGTCAACAGGATAATATAGTAATCGCTAGTAATGGAAGTTCGATAAATTTTTTAACTTAAGTGGAACGGCTCATCAGAAACTTGTTCACGTTGGACTTGAAGACAACCGTATTATAGACAGCTGGAAAACAGGAAAACGGAAAACAATTCCACTGGCGTGCAGTTCTAAGAAAGAAGCTTTGATCATGGAATCTATGTTTAGGTTTAGGCACAGATAAATAGTGGGGGTGAATTATTGATAGTGTTTTCAGCTAGTCGAGTGTTTCCTGTGAAAGTTTGGCTGGGGGGGGGACCATAGATTAAAGCTCAGTCGAACACTTTCCATGAAAATAACGATAAAGCAGAGACAAACTCGCAACATCTCTTCTGTGAGATAAAGGTTGCAGCAGGAGAAAAGGAGATCTCCCACCAGGCTACGAAGTCTATATATATATATATATATATATATATATATATATATATATATATATATATATGGGAGTGGGGATGTTTTATTGTATGTTTGCAAATAAATTTACAGGTATAAGACGAATGGTCGCAGGTCGCTACAATGTTAATATGGTCAATTATATAAAGTACACTTTCTTTGTGGTTTAACTGTATTAGATTAATCTGTTCAGATTGTAGACTTGTTATAGGAAGTTTTTATGTTTACTCTATCAACACTTAAACTTCGATGAGAACTATATAGATATTATACTTTATTATCGTCTCTGATGATCTGCCATGTTAATAAAGGGAATAGTTGGCATCATGATTGTGAAACACGTGAAAGACAGTAAAGAAAAATATATGCATGTGCGTATATTATAAAAAATGAAAATAGAAATTAAAAAATAAATAGAAATTTGATGGTGGATTCATTCTTAGAGTACGAGATAGAGAGAGATTGAGAGAAGTGTTTATAATAAATATATAGCAATTACTCTATAGAGGTGTCTGGGTTTTTTTATTGCATTTTCACCCGAAGCAAGGCACATTGCCACAAGGATGTAGGGGGCTACTATCAGGGACATAAGCTATATGACTTCTATGTGGGGAGTGGGGCAGCAATATGTCGGTTCACGTTACACTTGAACTTCTGCATGTCAGTACAGTTGAGGAATCAGGAACCCGGAAGAGAATTCCAACGTCTAGTGGAAGAAACTACTGCAGTAGAAGGCTTTCTTACATCTAGGGATCTCAACTGTGAAGGGGTGGGATTTTGCTGCTTGTCGGGTTTGTCGGGGGTATTTACGTCGAGGGGGTAAAATGCTTGCAGTTCGTCGAAGCATTCACCGTTAAAGTACTTGTAGAACAGGCAGAGGGATGCTACATTTGGTCCATGGGACAGAGGCTGAAACTTAGATGACAGTTAAGGACCTATCAGGTTGGCGACTCTCTTTTGAACCTTGTCTAGGAGTGAGAGACACGTAGCAGATGAATCAGCCCAAATATGACAACAATGCTTCATACATGCGCGAATGATGGCTTTATAGAGGTACAGGATAAAATTAAGTTATTGCAAGGCTTGACAGTTACGTATGGGAATAAAACGTAAAGACTTTGTAGCCTTACTAATATATATATATATATATATATATATATATATATATATATATATATATATATGATTTAGTCCCATTCACATATAGAGAACTTCTGAAATTAATACTGAAAATTGATTAACATAATGTAATACAAACACCTTATCATATCATGTGGATACAGTATATATATATATATATATATATATATATATATATATATATATATATATATATATATATTAGCAGAGATATACGATGTTGCCCGCTATTGAATGAGTCTAAACAAATGTTATCCACTTTAAATACTTTTATTATCATCGAAATTACTGAAATCGCCCACTTTTGTACAAATCGATTGATTACCTAATCAAGTCGAAGACAGACGGGTGTACACCTGGTTCAAGTTTCATATACTTTCTTGCAATGACTTGATCAACATTCGATTGTAGTCTACATTTCACTGTAAAAACCTATTGTTGATTTTATAAAATTACTAGACTGGGTGCCCGGCGTTGCATGGGTGTTTGTAGGTGTATGTTGAGCAAAGGAAAGTGATAGTAAGAAGGCAGGCTCGATCCCTTCAGAGTAGGAGGAAAAGAAAGTGAAAAATAACGTGGCGCGTTAGCTGCTGCGCCCATCGTAAAACCGTAAAGTTACGTAGGTTTAAATTAAGGCGAGAAAATCGAAAGCAGGGGATGACTTTCAAAAATGTCGGCGAAAAAACGACATCCCGTGTAGAAAGGTGCGCAGTTGAAGGTGGAGGAATTAATGTTTTCAGCCAAATTTTTATATTTGTCATCCGAAGGATCGATATTGAAAATAATACAGATCTCGTGAAAATCCATCGCCACTGTTGAAAGTGCTGCGACATACACACTTACATGCATACATACATACATACATACATTTAAACAGACGGGTGAGATTTATATAATAGATGTATATATAGTTGCTTGAATTTAAGTTAAAAAAGCAAAAATCAAGTATTATGGTTCAATTGTGCTCCAAGCGGAAACATTTATTTCGAGCACGCCTGTGTCTTATCAAAGAAACTTCTACTGTGTTTGCAATAATGTAATTTCTAAACTGAATCTGTGATGTAAGGCTATATACAGATGTTAATTTCGGTCAAAATCACATCGATCCTTTTTTTTAATCAAGTTTTTTTTCGATGGTCAATTGCGTTACAAAAAACTATCAGAGAACACTCCCAGACACATTAATATATTTGTGTTATTAAAAAAACATGACTAAGCCATTGCTGGGTCAATAGTGAACGAACTCATGTACAGACACAAATAATCTTTTATATATAGATAGAAATAAAAATAGATATGATGGTTAGAATTAAATGATAAAATGGAAACGTTTAGTATCATTGTTCAATTGTGCTCTAAACATTTCGAACGCGCCCCTAGTTTATCAAAGAAACCCACTATTTTATATGCCGAGCTCTTCTATATCTGCAGTGATTAAACATCACCAATATGACTTGACACACACACACCAAAGCCTGCCTGATCGCCGCCATCCACTGATTATTCGCCGAGTTTCCGAGCTTTTAAGTTTTTTTCAATTCCTACTCTATCTGTTCATTTGAACAAGAAATCACATAATCGGTCAGTCATATCATAACATGTATAGCAATAACATACTGATATTTTTAAGGTTCTACAATAATTTTATATACCTGTAATAAACGTGATTAAATTACTTTAATATATATAACGTATATGTATATAATTGTACTTAGGTGGGCATTATTTTGTATTATGAAAATGTATTTTTTTTAATGAATTATTTTTTTTAGGTTTATTTGATTATGAATAATTTTCTTTCTATATATTTTCTACAGCATTAAAGATTCACTGCAGCGAAGAAACGAAGTTATTACTAGACAAACTTGGAGGATACATCTTAGAAGAAAGAGGACTTGTTAGTATGAAGGTATGCATTATATGTTTTTCTTTTTGACCCATGTTCACGCCTTACAAAGCATATCGCCACTTTGACGTAACGGGTTACTATTTGGGGCTCTGTCTAGGAAAGATTAACAAGATATTTGTTTATATTACATTTAAACCTCTGCATATCAGTACAGCTATGGAAGCAGGCAGCAAGAAGAGAATTCTAAAGTATAGCTGTTCGAGAGAAAAAACTATTAGAATAGAAAGCTTTCTGGCATATAGGGACATCAACAGTGAAGGGGTAAGATCTTATTGCTAAGCGTGTTTGTCGGGTATATGTACGTCGAGGGGGTATAAGTGAAACGAGTTCATCAGAATACATTCAATTAAAATATTTCTAAAACAGGTACAGTGATGCAACTTTACGGCGATGAAACAGGGGCTGGAGTTTAGTTGATAAAGTGGGGCTGATTAGATTGATAACTCGTTTTTGGACCCTAGATAAGAGGGAGAGATTAGTGGTAGATGCATCAGCCTAGATGTTGCAACAATATTCCATGCATGGGCGACGAATGGCCTTGTAGAGATACAAGATACTCTTAGGTGTGAGTAATCGTCTAGCTCGATAGAGGGAACCAACCTTTTTGCAGCAGCCTTTGCAATGTCCTCTATGCATTTGTTCCAGTTCGTATTGCCCGCAAATTTTAGGCCGAGCTGTTTGAAGATAGAATTTTCAGGTAGCATTTGTCATAGGTGTAGGCGGTTGGAGAGGTGTCTTGTAAAAAAGAGATCAGCTTAGTTTTACTAACATTAAATGTTACCATACATCTGCGGCCATATTCCATTAGAGTTTGAAGGTCATTTTCTAACGAAAGTATATTGTAATACATGGCGGGTACGAAGTTTATTTTCAAACTTATAAAATCGTTTTATGATGTGTTGTATTGTATTCATCATTATTTTATTATGTTATGTGTATAGGGTTAGTAAAGGGAATACACGAACGCGGATATAAAGTCGAACAGCATATTTTTGGTTTACGGCCGTACATTAATAACACACGTGACGACATTCTTATTTCTTTAGTTTATTCGTAGATAGGTATATCTCTCCAATATTCCTCTCACAAGACTTTTACTATGTAAAAGGTGTTTTTTTTATTCTGTAATCACTTCTTTTTTTTACATTAATAGTTAAGGGCTCAGTAAATTTTCTTTCTCCCCCAACCTTCATTGTTCGGGCGTATGTTGAGGAGGTCGAATCAAATGTCTTGTATGTGAACTCAATCGCTTCTTCCATTTCATTCTGTGCGTTGATGGGATTTATTACACGTGTTTCATTTTTATCGGTTAATGTATTTCATATGCTTGTTCTTGTCCCTCTAATCTGACCAACAGCATGCCGGTCATGCCCTTCTACCAATACAGCATATTTTTTTTTTTAAATTAAAAAAATAATCCTGACTGTAGAGACATCACATTATTGGAATTTCTAAATATTGATTTGTTGATTAGACAATTTAAAAAGCTTCATTCAATCAAATCCACATGTTTTCAGAATGTCTGTGAACGAAAACGTTGAATACATTCATGATCCCATTTTAAGAGTAGCATTGCTTCATTCAATCAAATCCACATGTTTTCAGAATGTCTGTGGACGAAAACGTTTAATACATTCATGATCCCATTTTAAGAGTAGCATTGCTTCATTCAATCAAATCCACATGTTTTCAGAATGTCTGTGGACGAAAACGTTTAATACATTCATGATCCCATTTTAAGAGTAGCATTGCTTCATTCAATCAAATCCACATGTTTTCAGAATGTCTGTGGACGAAAACGTTTAATACATTCATGATCCCATTTTAAGAGTAGCATTGCTTCATTCAATCAAATCCACATGTTTTCAGAATGTCTGTGGACGAAAACGTTTAATACATTCATGATCCCATTTTAAGAGTAGCATTGCTTCATTCAATCAAATCCACATGTTTTCAGAATGTCTGTGGACGAAAACGTTTAATACATTCATGATCCCATTTTAAGAGTAGCATTGCTTCATTCAATCAAATCCACATGTTTTCAGAATGTCTGTGGACGAAAACGTTTAATACATTCATGATCCCATTTTAAGAGTAGCATTGCTTCATTCAATCAAATCCACATGTTTTCAGAATGTCTGTGGACGAAAACGTTTAATACATTCATGATCCCATTTTAAGAGTAGCATTGCTTCATTCAATCAAATCCACATGTTTTCAGAATGTCTGTGGACGAAAACGTTTAATACATTCATGATCCCATTTTAAGAGTAGCATTGCTTCATTCAATCAAATCCACATGTTTTCAGAATGTCTGTGGACGAAAACGTTTAATACATTCATGATCCCATTTTAAGAGTAGCATTGCTTCATTCAATCAAATCCACATGTTTTCAGAATGTCTGTGGACGAAAACGTTTAATACATTCATGATCCCATTTTAAGAGTAGCATTGCTTCATTCAATCAAATCCACATGTTTTCAGAATGTCTGTGGACGAAAACGTTTAATACATTCATGATCCCATTTTAAGAGTAGCATTGCTTCATTCAATCAAATCCACATGTTTTCAGAATGTCTGTGGACGAAAACGTTTAATACATTCATGATCCCATTTTAAGAGTAGCATTGCTTCATTCAATCAAATCCACATGTTTTCAGAATGTCTGTGGACGAAAACGTTTAATACATTCATGATCCCATTTTAAGAGTAGCATTGCTTCATTCAATCAAATCCACATGTTTTCAGAATGTCTGTGGACGAAAACGTTTAATACATTCATGATCCCATTTTAAGAGTAGCATTGCTTCATTCAATCAAATCCACATGTTTTCAGAATGTCTGTGGACGAAAACGTTTAATACATTCATGATCCCATTTTAAGAGTAGCATTGCTTCATTCAATCAAATCCACATGTTTTCAGAATGTCTGTGGACGAAAACGTTTAATACATTCATGATCCCATTTTAAGAGTAGCATTGCTTCATTCAATCAAATCCACATGTTTTCAGAATGTCTGTGGACGAAAACGTTTAATACATTCATGATCCCATTTTAAGAGTAGCATTGCTTCATTCAATCAAATCCACATGTTTTCAGAATGTCTGTGGACGAAAACGTTTAATACATTCATGATCCCATTTTAAGAGTAGCATTGCTTCATTCAATCAAATCCACATGTTTTCAGAATGTCTGTGGACGAAAACGTTTAATACATTCATGATCCCATTTTAAGAGTAGCATTGCTTCATTCAATCAAATCCACATGTTTTCAGAATGTCTGTGGACGAAAACGTTTAATACAATTATGATCCCATTTTAAGAGTAGCATTGCTTCCCCCGTCAAATATGATTTTGTCTCTCGTTGTTACATTGTCGTTTGTTTTATAAATTTTCTCAATGTGATGATTAATGATGAAGAGATCCGAACTCCATCATATTTGGATGATCTTATTTCGAAGATCAATTGCGGCGTATTTTTTGTTATCTACTTTTATATTTCATGTAACTTGTCTGGCTGTTTCCATCGTTTATTTTCTGTCCACAGCACACTGCTTTGTGGTAAGTTTTGCCACGATTTTTACAAGTCCTCTCGTAGTATAAACATTCCGCCGCTCAATATTGCACCTTCTCGCAAATACCGTATAGGTTTGGAGGTAATTGTTTTTTGGAAAGGATTACTATTTTCTTGTGCTTCTGTTATATAGTGGGGTGTCATAAAGGAGATTGTATCATAAAGGGAATAGTGTCAAGAAGGAGATTCGTGTACGTGATCGTCTAGTTTCTAATCTTATTGTTCATGTCTACGTGGGTGTGTGTTTGTGTACATGCATTTCTTAACATACCTTTATTCATGTGTCGTCGGTTGTTCCTCTGGTGTTCATCGTCTCTTGGAGGGGAGCTGGCCTGTTGGATGAAGAATTCACTCCAAGATGATAATTAAGGTTTTATGTTTTTATTCACCTTCCAGAGGTCGACACAGAATGGAGGTGAGCCTTGCTTGCTTGATGGTACACGTCAGCGTCCTCCCCAGCCCAGGGGGGGGGCAGCTGAAAAGCCGTTTGTCTTCTTCAACACCCGAAACCAAACTGCAAAGAAAGAATTAGCTAACCTCATCACATGACACCAGGTCATCTGGTCAGCTGACCCTTCTTCTGCAAACGTGTCCACTGTCCACGTTATTCACCTCTCTCTCTTTCCCTCCCTCTCCCTCTCTCTTTCTCTATTCTCTAATAGAGACACAGAGAGAGAAAATAGAAAGAGTAAGAAAGCCAGAGAGGGGGGAGAGATGCTCTTTAACACTTCGACACAAATTTTTATTTCTTTATAATGAAGTGGAGATTTTGGCTTGAACTTAATTTTCCTAATATATTATATATCAGACCACTCGATATGTTTAGAATCGCCCTCAGCACGTATGACCCGCTGAGAATATTCGAGCAGTTTATTTTCAGCAAGAAGTCTGATTCCATTTTTAGATTCGGTCGCAGTTTTTGTAAGCAGAAACAAGCCATGAGTGGAATATTAAGCATTTGAACTCGTATACTGATAATTTTGACAATCGATAATCGTCACGATGCTTATTTACAATGGACGCATATGAAATATAATCTTCGTCATCACGTTTTAACAAGCTAAAACACTTCTATCTTTTATGTAATAGAGTTGTGTTTGGACTAAAACACTCTGACGAAATTTAATTGTTTCAGAGAATTGCCATTCTCTTGTTTTCATTTGTAGAATTAGGATATAGACAAAGCTTTTATTATGCTTAGCTGTCTTTACTTTTCTTAAGAGTTTGCAAACTGTATTAGCGAGTTACTAGATCTCGCAGTTTACGGTAATAAAAGATCTTCACATCTTCAATAGAAACTTCAAACGTTTTATCTTCGTCTGGAAGATAAGTAAGTGTCTCAACATAATTTAAAATTTTATTGTCGGGAAATGCAGTGTTAATTTTATTACGATCATTTTTACTTGATGCCTTCAAAATTTCTTTTTTGTTTTTTTGGGAATTAAAGGAAGAGCTATTCTTACGCTGTAGTTTTCTCTTTTTTATCTTTCTGTTGCGATATGCGTTATTTTCTTGTTTGATTTTTTTATGTTGATGTAGCCGGCGTTCCTCAATTTTCTTTTAGTGCTGAAACTGCGCTGTCATCATTTGCTTGAAAATGTCTCTTACACCGTCAATAATGTCTATACATACGTCTGTCTTTCAGAAAAAAAGCGAAATACTTTTTCTTCAAAAACACAGAAAATTATTCAAGTTTTTTTTTGTTAATTTTATAACATAACTTCCCCAATGTTATGGCAATAGGGGGGAGAGAAAATATATATCTATACCTATATATATCTCTCTCTATATATATACGTATATATGTATATACATATATAATAATTTCCACAGTCCAACATCACAGTTGCTAACAAGAGCCATAAATGCAAACGAACCGGAAGTCCAAGACTCGAGTTTTGCCCTCATTTGGGCTCATCAGTTAGACACATCCGGACTCAATCATCATGCATCCGAGACAAGCACTCTACAAAATGAGCAAACGCGTCGCACACAACAAATTCCACTGTCGAATTTCGTTGCAGCTATCTTGATCTATGATGGTTAATAAGATTCATCCGCAATATATTCTATAATTTGTTCCTTTATAAATTTATTTCAATCACATTTTAGGCGTGATAACAGGAACTAATTTCTATGAAGACAGCATTGTATAAGATTCTCTCTTTAGAATTTAGTATGCTTCAAGTATTATTATCTCGGTGTATACTTTCTATCCTTATCTACTATCGGCCATTTTTTTACATAGGTATCGGCACTTATCAAGCGCAGAACACTACGCGAGGAAAAAGAGTTTAAACGTGTGCAGTAGTAAATTGGGCAATATAGTAAGTGAAATTCGGTAAATTTGTTAAATTAAGTGGAACGGCTCATCAAGGATTTGTTACCGTTGGACTTGAAGACAACCATATTGTAGTAAGATGGAAAGCAGCCAAACGGAAGACTGATCCACAGTCGTGCAAAAAGAAACTTTGTTCATGGAATCTACGTTTAGGTTTAGGAACAGATAAAGAGTGGGGGAAATTAATTGTTTCATTAATTCTTTTTTCTTATATATAGCCGCTGATTAGCGTAATAGTAAGCATCCTTGGTTATCGTACAGGCGGTCGGGTTTCAATCCTGACTTTAGGTAGTGTCCTGTTTAGCCGCACTGATGAGTTGTTAAATGCCGAAACAGTAGTGTATCTGGATTATATATATATATATATATATATATATATATATATATATATATATATATATATATATATATATATATATATGAGATTTGGAGTTCCTATCTCATCTTGGTTACCACCTGGCGAAGGCCAGATGAATAGTTGACCGAAACCTCGTGAATATATATATATATATATATATATATATATATATATATATATATATATATATATATATATATATATATATATATACTGTTAAAAGTCCACGTATGCTTCTAGGATAGTGATTTAAAGGCTATGAGGGTTTTTGAAGCATGAAAAACGATGTTACTTTTTGTATTTAATATATTTATTGTTATTTTTTATATTTCAAGCGGACCTCCGCTTTTTGTCACAAAAAAGTATCGATACTTTTTTTGATCAAGAGCGGAGGTGCACTTAAATTATAAAAAATAACAATAAAAGTATTAGATACAAAAAGTAACATCGTTTTTCATGCTTCAAAAACCCCTCATAACCTTTAAATCATTATATATATATATATATATATATATATATATATATATATATATAATTGCTTGAATTAAAAGGTAAATTGCAAAATTAAAGTGTTATGCTTAAATTGTACTCTAAATAGAAACATTCATTTCATGCGTGTCTCGGTCATACAAAAATACTGTTTATTTTATATGTCAGGCCTTTCGGCTTGTGTGATAGTTAAAGTTATTAAATGCACTTGTGATGTTAGACTGTATAAGGTGTTAACTTTGGTCAAAATCACGTGTTCCTTCTTTCATCGGATTATTTCGATGATCTATTATCGAAACTTATCGAAGACATTCCGATGCAAAACATATATATATAGGTCATTTCCAAGCACATACAGTACTTTCGTGTGAAATTTCATAAAAATCGGCCTAGCCGTTTCCGAGTATATAGGACACGAACTCACATACAGATATAAATTTCATTTTATATAATAATGAAGATTTAAGTATGTTCGCTGATATATTTCTTATTAATTGTTATATATTTGTAGAAATGAACACAATCGATAATAATATGATTAAGTTTCGTTATTTACATGCAACTATATACTTTAGTTATATTATCGATTCAACTAACGATTGACTCTCGAGCTAAGTTTGACAGAAGAATAACGTAAATCGTGTTATTAGAATTGCATAAATATAACCGTTGTTTAAACTTATATTGATTTATTGTTAATATATCAATTTTTATGACACATAAACAAACATGTATTGTTTTTGTTTTTTTTACATAGGCATCGCCACTTACCAATGCCAAGATGCCACTCGAGGGTACGGGTTTAAGAGTGTACAGTAGTCAATTGGACAGTATAGTAATCGTTTGTAATGGAAGTTCGGTAAATTTGTTAACTTAGGTTGACCGGCTACACAAGAACTTGTTTACATTGGAATTGAAGACAACAATACTTTAGTAAGATGGAAAGCAGGAAAACGGAATACAGTTTTACAGGCGTGCAGTTCTAAGAAAGAAGCTTAATTTATGGAATATACGTTTAGGTTTAGTCACAGATAAAGAGGGGGATTATTTAGTGAGTTTTCAGCTAACAAGTGTTTCTTGTGAAATCGAATATATGCGACAGTTGAATAGAAATTTGATTATTATATCTTTAAATTAAATAACAGCGGGCCCTAGATTGGAGCTCAGTCGATCACTTGAAAATGAAAAAGCAGAGACAAAATCGGAGCATCTCTTCTGTGCGAAAGAGGTTGCAGGAAAGAGACAAGGGCATCCTCCACGAGGCTACGAAGTCTATTTTGAACTCTATCAAGGCATGTTAAGTCCTTTCTAGCAGCTCCTGCCCCGATGTGGCAACAGTACTCCATCCTAAGACGTACTTGTCTCTTATATAGATAGAGAATTGCATCAGCAGTGAGCTATCTACTGGATCGATAGAAGGATCCTACCATTTTTCAAGCCACCTTGGCAACGGATTTGATGTAGGTGTCCATTTCAGATTAGAAGTAAAGGTCAAGCCCAGGAGCATAGACTTTTATATACACAATATATATATATATATATATATATATATATATATATATATATATATATATCAAAAAAACATGTATTCACTTTTATGTACGCGATATGTAAAATAAAAAGTACATGTCTGTCTTTTTTTTATATTTCAGGGCAAAGGGGAGTTACGTACGTTTTGGCTGCTGGATGAAAACAAAGAAATCCGTCAACGGAGATTAACGAACACACGACGTGCGAAAAACTTCCGGTCGACTATAAGCAACCAGCCTCACCCACGAACGAACTCTTGGAAACGTAATGCTTTCCATCGCAAATCACGTGAGACGGAATCACTGTGCTGCGAAACGTCTACGGCAGGCGGTGGACCCGCCGCGGTCTCCATCGGCAATCCAGCACCCTTATCAACGACAACAATCAGTGCGTCAGGAGAGGTGATTTCCTCTGCCAACTCACTGTGCAGTCTCAAACGCAACGGTAGCTTTTTTGATATTATTCGCGACATCGACGGTATCACAGGCGGTTCTGGCATGCTGGGAGGTGGTGTAAACGGGTCACGAAACTTGAACGATGCGTCCCTTACTAATATCTCTGTTGGTACTGGGGATTCTACGGTCAGTCGAGGCCAGTCTTTCTGCCGGGCTTGTAGTGTAAAAGAGAGACGCTCGACCAACAGGGACTCCCCCACAAAGTCGGCGCGACCGACCCCATTCCAAATTCGCTCAAACAACACCATTCCGACTATACGAGTGGCTAGCCCGCCGTGTCTCGATACGTCGCACAAGGAAAGCGATGCTGACTGTGCTTCGGAAAAGGACTGCCTTTTGGCTAAAGTGCCACGTCAGAAACGTTTAAGCTCCGGCGCTGTCCATCAACAGCTAAACATGCCCAGGGATACGAACATTTCAACGTCGCCGACGCCGGATTTAAGGTCAGCGACGTGTTCAACGACAATGTCGACGACGTCGATGATGACGCCGTCGACGTTAACTCAAAAAGACGCGGAGTCGGTGACATCGATATCTCCGATGTCAAGCGATATACAACTGAACCAATCGTGCGCCGAAGGAACAGAGAACTACGTCGAACTCGCTTATTCCAAGCCGATGATTCGACCAAAAGATAAGCTTACAAATTCCACGGTTTCTGTTTCAACTGGAATTTAAAACAAAATAGAACAAAAAAAATCATAGGTTTATTGTAAAATGTCTCACATCCATGCTCTAAATATCTCTAATTGATCTGACTTTTCCCATGTTTCATGTTTTATGTTCATACTAATGGTATTTATATGTGTGTGTATGTGTGTGTACGTATATATATATATATATATACATATGTATATATATATGTGTGTGTACGCATATATATGCATATATTAAAACATATATACATATATGCATATATTAATACATATACATTTATATATATATGTATATATTAATACATATACATTTATATATATATATGTATATATACATGTATGCATAAACACTCACATATCCTCCACACACACATGTATGCATATATATACATACATACATGCATATATATATATATATATATATATATATATATATATATTATAAAGTACATAATTTACGACTGTTTGCTTGTTGTTTCTGTGAACTTTTAGGGCTTTAGAGATAAACCACATTACGATATACATTCTAAATCTCTACTAGTTATTTGATTTATATATTTTTTTAATTTTATAAAAGATGATGTAGCATTATTGCTGTTGATCTTTGTTCTAAACTTGACATCAATTAAAAGAAAGCATCATTACTACTTGATTTATGAGAAATAAAGGAAAATTCAAGGATGAGAATAGCATTGTTTTAAAATAAGTCGGTGCTTGATTTATGAGAAACGCCGAGATTTTCTAGAACGGGTTTTAAGGAATAACTTTACCAACACGTACCTAAATTATGCCCATTAGTGTTTAAAACAATACGGATTATGTAATTCGATTAAATATATATATATATATATATATATACAAATTGTATATATATATATATATACATATATATATATATATAAATATATATATATATATATATATATATACATACATATATATACAAATCGAGCGGAGGTATTTCGAACGATATCAAAAAACATCGTTAAACTCACTACTCGTTCAAGCAGCCGCCAATAGCGTAATGGTTAGGAGCCTTGACTGCCGTACCAACGATCGGGTTTCAATCCTGGCTTGAGGTAGTTGCCTGTCTAGCCGCACTGATGAGCTGTGAAACAGCGAAACAGTAGTGTATGTGGATGACTATATATATATATATATATATATATATATATATATATATATGCTTGTGTGTATGTGTGTATTAGTGTGGGTGTGTCGGTCTGTCTGTTTCTGTGTATAAGACGTAAAGTCTGAAAAATTGATTGGTCATCCTTGCGTATTTTAATTTTTATATGAGTTTATATATATCGTAACACATACACATACAACACACGCATACACATATACACACATACACACACACTTATACAAACAATATTGAGTTTTTATGTTTCCTGTATGTTTGTATTGGACTCTGTAGGCATAAAACACTAGTGTAGTATAAATTAATAATTAATCTTTAATTATAATTATATAGACATATCTTTATCTGTATCTATACACACACACACACACACACATAACTGCATTAACCTTGTATGTATGCATATATATATATATATATATATATATATATATATATATACAAGGTTAATGCGGTTTGTTTAAATACAGTTTACTGTGTATATACAAATAAAGAACAGTACAATGCAGATGTCAACTAATATAATTCGCCTATTGATGTAATTCTCGCTATATATATGGGCACAATACAGTATATATATATATATATATATATATATATATATATATATATATATATATATAGTAAGTTATAAAATATATATGGCGATTAAGTTACACTGAATATTCCACGTTTCATCCATTCTAGGATACGTCAGGCTTGTATATATATATATATATATATATATATATATATATATATATATATATATATATATATATATATATATATATATATGTAAGCCTGAAGAATCATAGAGTGAATGAAACGCAGAATATTCAGGGTAGCTTAATCGCCATAATATTTCATATCTTACTTACTACGTATTGAGCACTTTTGGAGTGAATACTTAAAGTATACACATGAATTTATAATTTCGTATATTAATTTATGTGAGTAAATGAATAGTTATATATATATATATATATAGAGAGAGAGAGAGAGACAGACAGACAGACACACACACGCACAGACAGACTGACAGACTTACAAACAGACAGACGAATGTAATTATAAATCACGTAATTCTTTGTTCACTATATATATATATATATATATATATATATATATATATATATATATATATATATAAAAGTGAACGCGCCTGTGTCTGTGTGTGTCTATGTACATTTCCCTACGCAATAACTCTGTCAATTTTTAGTCTACAGACTCGAAATTTCACACACTGTGTACTGAGATGTTGGAAAATCAATGTGATCGGTCTTTGGCCAGAAATTTGGCCAAGAAGGGGTCATAGTTCAACGATTTGACATTTGAGAACTTTACCAAACTCCTCCGACAATTTTGGATCTATGCACTTGAAATTTTAGATATAGGTTTTTTGGACATGAATCTAACTTAATAACTTGATTTGAGCCCAAACCAATAAGGGCTTATAATAGGGGTCAAAGTAAAAAAAAAATGACCTCTGCGGTTTCTTTCAATTTACTCAGACGATTTCTAGTCTAAATATTTGAAATTTTACATAAAGGGTATTCAGAGATAGGGCAAGCTTTTTCATCAGTTTTGGTCGAAAATTTTTACTTACCAATATATAAATGTATGTATGTTTGCATGTCTGCTTTAAACTTTCAATAGAGGCGACGGATTTTATCAAGATCAGTATCGTTTTACAGTTTGATATTTCATACGACAAATATCGAAAAATTGGCTAAAAACATTAATATCGTCCCCTTCAACTAGGCACTTTTCTACAGGGGGTGGTGTCACTTTTTTCGTCGATATTTTTTAAAGTTATCCTCTTCTTTAGATTGTCTGGCCTTAATTTTTAAAAATGTCAATTCCGGTTTGGCGGTGGCGGTAACACCATAAACGTTAGGTTTTACCCCGTTCTTTTCCTCCTTTGCGGTACGGGTTCGAGCCTGCCTTCCTACTACCACTTTTTTTTTTTTTTTTTTTTTTTGCTCAACATACACATCTAAACACCCGGGCAATGCCGGGCGCCCATGCTAGTAACAAATATATTACAAAACCAATTTAAATTTTTTCATTCTTTATACGGTCCCGAGCAAGGCCGGGTAGCCCCGCTATATATATATATATATATATATATATATATATATATATATATATATATATATATATATATATATATATTTATATATATATATAAAGTTATAAAATGTATATGGCGATTAAGCTACACTGAATATTCCGCGTTTCATCCACTCTAGGATTCTAGAGTGGATGAAACGCGGAATATCCAGTGTAGCTTAATCGCCATATACATTTTATAACTTACAAACTAGCTCTACCTACGTATTGAGCACTTTTGAAGTAAATACTTAAAGTTTACTCATAAAACTATACTTTTATATATTAATTTTATGTGAGTAAATTAAGTATATATATATATATATATATATATATATATATATATATATATATATATATATATATATATATATATATTACGGTCACGTAGTTGACAATAAAGAGTTCGGTGGGCTGACATGTTTTTACAGGGGAGGAAGAAAACATTAGTTTTAATTGCTTTTTTTCTAATCATTTTATGTACATATTTAACATTTACAACTCTAAGCATTTTTAAATATTCTATTTGTAATTTACGTTATTTTTTTTAGGCTTCTTTGTCTTTATATACAAAGCTTCAAATGTTTTCAATGTTTTCATTTAATTATCGCTTTGTACGATTTTAGTATTTTTACCGTTATTCTCCGAAATTCGAAATGATCGCAGACATATTTTATTAATATTGCGATATCGAACTGGAGTCGGAGATGTGGAAGGCCAGTCTGGATGACAACGTGTTTGTAGTATAGCCTATGTAGTTAGCAGTATTAAAGATAAACTCTCTTAATGCGCAATTAAATTGATAAATTACATTGTTTTTTCTAGCAAGTTATTTGTCAGCGAAATGTTGTCTTTGATTACAAGTTTAGTTTTTATAATAGACTAGCGAGGGGTACCCGGCGTTGCCCGGGTGTGTTTCGGGGTATGTAAAAAATCCCGAAAATGTGAAAAAAATAGGTGTCCATGAAAAGAAACGAAGCCTTCACGACGCGCAGTTGGAAAATAGTAAAGTGTTTAAAAAAAACAGGTGCGCGTTTTTGATTGACGTGACGGCGATAGGTATTCAGCAGTAAGCATTTTGTGCGGGACAGTTTTGAATGAGGTGAAAAAATCGGTTTGTTTGTTTTTAAAAACCCGCTCCCTGTTTATTAGGAGGAGCGAAATGAAAGCTACAGTCTGATACGACGAAGTCGACATTGAACAAACGTTACTTAGCTCTCTTGCGACAACTGTCTTTCGGACTGTGATTAGAGTCGAGTTTCGCTTTTTTTTATACCGAAAACCGAATGTAACGCGTGCCGATGCGAGAAATGTGGAATAAAAAACGTTTTAAAGTCAATAAAATTAAATAGACAGGCGAGCTCCGTGCGTAACTCTAAGATATTACAATTTATAGATGATATAAAAAGTTTTAAGAAGTTGTGGATCGAGCAAGCGCTTCTCTAAAAGAAGCCTTTCGTGGACATCGAGGAAAAGAGTACATACATACACACATACATTTTCGGTTTTATATATATATATAGATAAACTTGATTTTTTTTTGTTATCTTTGGGAGATATATATTTTGAGAATTAATATACCTAAGAATGTTGGAAGTGTTTCAGTGTAAAGCGCTCGCTAAACAAACACATGGATCCGACCTAGATAACTAAAAAAAACACACACATAAAAAAAAATAACTAGTCGGAGATTGAAGAAGGTAAAAATAGATAGTGAAACAAAGAAGTCCGTGAATTTCAATAATATTTGTCTCAATGTAAATATGATATCTTAATATTCTCAATATATATATATATATATATATATATATATATATATATATATATATATATATATATATATATACTGAGAATATTATACACTTATATATATATATATATATATATATATAAGTGTATTTCATTGTTAGTTAAAATTGTTTCAAGATCATTTCGACAAATTCAAACAATATGTCGTTTGAAAATTTTCAATAGAATAGCCTTTCTTCGGACATATTAAATAAATAAAACACTTTAACAATGAAACATTAAGGAAAAGAAACATTTCCTTTATGAGGAAAAGAAAACAAGCGGGAACACTTTATCTCTGTCGCATGCTTTGTATATATATATATATATATATATATATATATATATATATATATATATATATATATATATATATATATATTTATAAGTATATATATATATATGTGTGTGTGTGGGGGTGTATGATAATGTGTACATATATATATATATATATATATATATATATATATATAATGGAAATAGTATTCCGACAAAATAGAGAAATAAAAAGGAACAAACCGTATTATGTGTTCATCAACGTTTCGTATTTATTTCGATTCATTCATCAGAGGAAGTCTCGAAATAAAGACGAAACGTTGATGAATACATAATACGGTTTGTCCCTTTTTATTTCTCTCTCTCTATATATATATACATTTATACCTATCATATATATATATATATATATATATATATATATATATATGTATATATATACTAGAGTGGATGAAATGTGGAATATTCCACGTAGCTTAATCGCCATATATATTTTATAACTTACTATGGATATATATATATATATATATATATATATATATATATATATATATACATATATATATAGAGATAGGTAGATAGAGAGAGAGAGAGATTACTAATTGTTTATAGTTACAACCAGTATACAATTTATCTAATTAAATTACTAAAATGTATTTTCCAATTTCATGTAGATATATCAATAAAGTGTTTACTTTAAAAAGGGTTTAATAAAAAAAGAAATGCGTGCTTTTTTAATGTATCTAAGCAAAATATATGGTTTTCATCGATCATCGTAAATGCATTACATTCACTCCTGGCCAAACGAATTAAAAGAAAATTAGCAATTAGTTTCTAAATTATACACACACAGCACACATATCCCCCCACTGTCTTTCTCTCTCTCTCTCTCTCTCTCTCTCTCTCTCTCTCTCTCTCTCTTACTCACTCACTATATATATATATATATATATATAACAGTTACCTTATCTGGCTCTCTGTATGCTGGAAAGTCTCTACCAACTTTCTGTATCAATTTTTAGTCTACAGACTTTAAACTTGATATATAAAGGAATTTAGATGTGTGGAAGAAATTCGACTTGTTTTTTTAGCTTCTAATGATTGTTACTAAGGTGTCAACTTGTCAAAGAATAGAACATAGCAGGCTTAAGTCGATTAATCGTGATCCTTTTATGCATGCACCACTATGCAAAAAAAATCCTTTTTACAATTGTTAACGGCTTAGCACAGATAATAACGGTTAATGTTGGAAAGTTATACATTTAGGTTTTGATTTAAGCTAATAACAACCAAGTTTTTTTTTCTTATTTTGGAATCACTACTATGCATTGTGTACAATATAATAAGTAGAGCGACGACAACAGAATATAATTTTCATTATTTGACTCTTGAGTATATATCCATTGATATCATATATATTTTTATATAGAGTGGTGTGCTTCCCAGTTCATTTAGTGTGTCTAAATGTGTCGGATAAATACTCTAGAAGGGAAAAAAATGTAAAAATATTTTTAAAAAATAATGAAAAAATATTTTATTGTCCTAGACAAGTAATACAGAATTAGATGTATAATAATAGATACGAAAGTAATCCATAAATACTATATGTAAACATTAGCATGCTTTCCGGTCCGCAATGTTGGATAGTATATATATATATATATATATATATATATATATATATATATATATATATATATATATATATATATATATATATATATATATATATATATATATGAAAGCATTTAGAAAAGCATTTCATCCAAGGGATGAAAATTGTTAAACAAAATGTTTTTACTATAGGCTTTAAAAATAAAGGTACAAGGGTCAATTTAAAATTTATTTATCTTCAAAGTGCACTTTTATAAATTTTACAAAGTAAGGTATAAAAATTTAATTTAAATTGAATCAAAAAATTACCTTGGATTTATTTTATGTAATGTACATTCTGTTGCACTTATTAAAAAAGTGTCATTGAAAATTTTATATCTATATATCATTAATTGCTAGATGGCAGATAATGTGCAACAAAATGTACATTACATAAAATAAATCCAAAGTAATTTTTTGATTCAATCTAAATTAAATTTTTATACCTTACTTTGTAAATTTATAAAAGGGCATTTTGAAGATAGATAAGTTTCAAATTGAATCTTGTACCTTTATTTTTAAAGCCTATAGTAAAAACAGTTTGTTTAACAATTTTCACGCCTTGGATGAAATGTTTTTCTTACTGTTACCTTATCTTTTTAAGATTATATTTTAAAACTCTCCTTCTTTCTATTTCATTTTGTATTTCTCCTCACACCACAACTCATTTTTTCAATACGCTCTTTGCATTATTAAAGGTCTGAATGTTCTCCTTGTTTCAGTTTTATTTTTCCTCATGCCACAACTTAGTTTCTGCAAGCCTCTCTTTGTAATACAAGTCTGAATAATGAGAAAATCTGAATTGTTTAAAATAAAATACTTTAAAATAATTTTTTTAGATTAAATTTTTTAAAACTTCTTTCAGAATAGAAAATTTTAAAAATTTTATAAAGAACTTATTCCATATAGATTTAATTAACAAATATTCAGTACATAACGAGAAAAATAGAGATGGAACTTTCAAAGGGAGTGTATAACTGGTTTCGGTCAATAGTAGTCATCGGCAGAGAAAGTATTTGTTATTGTTAATCTATTATTATTACAATTTAAAACATTTTGTGTCCTGCTCTTTCGCGCGAGGACTATAATTTATGAGTAGAATAAAATCTCATAGAACTTTATTATATCGTTCACTTCAATGCGAAACCAGTTTTCAAGCGCAAATATATAGCTCAATATTTTACATATGAAATAGAGCTAAAATATTAAATATAACTTGTAAAATATTAAATTTAATATCGTATTATTTGATACATTTATAAGAGCGTTGAAGCTAACATTGTAGAAGTCCTGGAGTAAACAAAGTAATAATTTTCTCTCTAAAATAAGTAATTTAAAATGTCCGATATTAAAAGTTATATATATATATATATATATATATAGATGTGTGTGTTTATATATATATATATATATATATATATATATATATTTATATATATATATATATATTATAAATATATAAAATATACTGAGCTTGACATTTAATATCCTACATATAAAACTATTAACTTTCGTATTTAAATTATCGGCAACACTATATGGTTTTATGAAAAACTAGCAATCTGATTTTCTAACTAGCAACATCAATTTTATGCGATATCATAAAGAATTCTTTCGAGGATGAAACTCAGAAACTTCAGAAAAATTCTGTGTAGCTTAATTTGCATATGTATGTTAAAAAAATACAACCTAGCTTTACTTATGGAGCAAGCATTTTCAAAGTAACATTTGCAGAAAATGTTATGTAGATACATATATTATATAAATATATAAATATATATATATATGTATATACACATATTTTTAAATGTCAAGTGGTATGACTTTGTCAGCAACAGGGAGGTCCTATCACAAGCCAACCTCCCAAGCATGTATGACCTGCTCATCCGGAAAAAAACCTGAGATGGGCCGGGCACGTAGACAGAATGAAGAACTTTCAACTACCAAAACAGATACTGTTTTCACAACTGGAGGATGGGGTACGAGGCATAGGCAGACCTGAGCTAAGGTTTCGTGACACCGTCAAACGAAATCTAAAGGACAGGTTGATTCTTACTGGAAGCTGGTAGACCCTCAGTCGTGACCGTGACAAGTGGAGAATGATGGTTCACAGGAAGTCGTCTTCGGACACGAAGGACAGCACATGGCATCTTATGTGTGTGTGTGTGTATTTTTATGTGTATAAACATGTTTAAGATTCACAATTTTAGAAGTAAACGATAGAGGCTGTTCTTTGAGAAAAAAATTATTCGCTTCCACCTAGAATCGCTTAGAATGTATATAAGTTCACAAGTTTTATTAGCGTCTATAATTTCTTCAACTTTTCTATCTCATAAAATTGTCCGATATTTTTTTCGGGTGGGGAAGGCTCAGATCGTTCTACAAAAATCTTGTAAAATTTCTCTGTTTGATAAAATACTTATAATTCCAATTTGTCTTTGTGCATTTTCTCTATTTTTGAGTTTCTATCATTCTATATAACAAGTTTTACTTTTGCCATGAGTTTACCTTGAAAAAATCGCAATGCTTACCTTTTTATCTTGCATTTATACATGTTTAATTATAACGTCACCGTTATAAGTCGTATGCAATATCAAAAGAAACAAATAGTGTAATATATATATATATATATATATATATATATATATATATATATATATATGCGGAATAATGACGTTGGCACATCGGTTCTCGCCAGATCACCAAAGTAAAGCAACGTTGAGCGTGGCTAATACCAGATGGGTCACCATTTAGGAATATGTACTCTCCGCTCATGTTGGCATAGTTTGCAGTCGTCCTGTACCTCAACTTGCCATTGGTATCAACGATGTTGACTCCGGAGAGGAGTTGTTGGAGACTGCGTTACTCTTATCACACAAATTTCACGCGCAGGTATCCTTACAGTGGGTATCCATGGTCTGTCAAGACTGAACGAATACAGACACACACACACACACACATACACACATACATATATATACGTGTGTGTGTGCGTGTATGTATATATGTATGTGTAGTGTACTCGCATTCACGTGTAACAAGGCATATCGAAACTTTAACCTACGATGCTACTATTTGGAACCTTGCCTAGGAAAGATTTACACGATGTTGGTTTATGTAACACTAAAACTTCTACATGTAAGTAGGCCAAAGAAACAGGTAACAGAAAGGGAATCTACAATGCTAGCTGTTCGTGGAAAAGCTATAAGAGTTAAAAGGTTTTCTGGTCTTTAGAGAACTCAACAGTGAGGGGGTGCAATTTTGTTGCTAAGCGAATCTGTTTAGCATATGTGCGTGGAGGTGGCACAAGTACAACAAGTTTATCAGAGCATATTTTATATATATAATTATAAAATATCCATGCGTTGCACAGTCTAACCGAATTGATTGAATTATTTATGTAATAGATCATCTATACTGTAATACAACATTCATTGTAAATACATTCCAATATTTCTCACTTGTCATTCAAGTTTTAGTTTAGAACATCCATCATGTTTTGCTTTATCGTCTTTTCTTCATTAGCAGATCTGGATACAATGTACAAAATTTTTAACCCCCCAGGTCTTTCCTGCAAATTTATTGGGTGTGATGACGGTCTTTACTGATATATGTATATATATAAATATATATATATATATATATGTGTGTGTGTGTATATATATATATATATATATATGGGTGTGTGTCTGGTCACGAAAAGGCTCCTATATGGTTGAGTATTTAAAAAAAACAACTGATTACATATAACGATAGAAGATGTATCGAGACACAGGAATGGGTATGTTTGATCTGGCAGAACAATGGTTCATTATAATTGTTGGGTCTGCGTCCGCGCCTCGTCCGCAAAGTATGGAAATAAAAAAAAATAGAATAAAAAAAAACGTTTACAAGTGTTTTTGATATAGATGTACTTAAAAATACTTTAATAAGCATTTTTTAACTTAAATAAAGATAGTATAATGCAATTCTGGGGTCTGCGTTCGCGGCTGGCCTCCATAGAATGGAAATAGGCACAAACTTTAATAAAGACTTTTCATATCTATCTACGTAAGTATACTTTGATAATTATGTTTCAGTTTGAAGAAATATGGAATAATAAAATTATGCGGTGTTTGTTCGCGCCTGACCTCCATAGAATGGAAATATGTCACAAAGTTTAACAAGGTTTTTTTTTAATATAGATCCACAGAATAGTGTGATAAGTGTTTCAGTGTGAACAGGTATGGTATAATAAATTATGGGGTTTATCTATTTTATTTTTACTTTCATCATATTTTGCTTTGGTTTTGATAGACCCACATTCGAAGCTACCTCTTTACAACCCTTCCATTTCATAACCTATCATACTTTCATAAATCAGAGTCCATTTTCTGCAGGCTGTTTTTGAACCCAGTAAACAACGGGTACTTTATCTATTATATATATATATATATATATACATATATATGCGTGTGTGTGTGTGTGTGTGTGTGTGTGTGCGAATACTTAGACATTATCTTTGAAATGGCATCAAAAGAAGTATAATATCCCAACCTGATGAAATCCATTCTCTGATAAAATAATGACGAAAGTGTCTTCATATTTTATTGCAGGTGAGTCTAGCCAGTATCATAGGGTTAGTATTTAGGAAGGCTACGATCGGTATGTACTGTGCCGAGACGTACACATTTCAAGAATGGTATCTGGTGGCGCATTTAATCTATTTAGGAGAGGTGTGCCCTTAATTTTTGTTAAGACATCTACATAGAAGAAAAGAAAAGCTCTTGTGTAAAAACTTGAGTCTCTTTCCTGCTTCGTCGTTTGGCAGCCATTGTACCGACTGAAATTAGCAGTTGTGTTCAGAAGTTTAGTTGTAGTCTGTTCTGCAAAAAGCGTCACCGACGATTACTATGCTATTGTTTCATTGACCCCTGTACTTGAGTATCCTCTGGGATTTTATAAGTGGTGACACCTTTGTAAAAAAAAAAAAACGCCATAAGCAAATAATCTCTGTGGATTTCTGAACAACTTCGTTTCAGTAGCGGACTTCATAGATCGAAATCAAACGGAGAGTATAATCATCATACTATTTTTGAGAGGTCATCCTTTATAATTTTTCATTAATATGTTCATTGAAATAGTATTTGCACCCGTAAATGACTGCATTTTCCTTTTGCAGATTTGCCCAGAGGAATCATTCTTAGTATCTTTCGAGTTCGCACATTGATTAATTTCTAGTATTTGATTGGACAAAACATTTGTTAGTTTATTTTTTGCAATTCATTTTCCATAAACAATTTTTTTTCTATTTCTGACTGTTTGCTACTATTCCAGTTGTAAAACAACACTCTTGTCCACGAACAGTTAAGATCATCGTCAATCATATTTCGATGGTCAGAGAGAAGAGTATCTCTAACTGGAAATGTGTTTATTTTTTCCAGAGAGAGCCAATAGTATAATATTTTATTTGAACTTTTTTTTTTAATTCTTTGAGATGAGATTTCATAATCTGTGTATTCATTTTTTACGGACTGATATTATCATCTCCATAGTTGGTGCTTCGTTATGTTTTGACCAAGTCATCATCTAGCCTTCTTCAGGTGGTTAATCCCGACGGGATAAAAATGATGAATCTTTAACTGCATACATAGTAATTACTGTCTTCCATAGTTGTTGTTTCACGAGGTTTTGACCAACTAATACGTCAGTGTGTTTTACGTAAGTTTGGAACCACTATCTCCATGCAACGGTCACGTGGGATCGTAGAGGCATAACGTATGTATTCACTGCACTATGGGCGTTAAGTCTCTACGGTTTCAGATAAGCATTTTCTGAAGATAACGGTTTCAATCCTGAAAAGCAGGCGATAGGATTAGTTGTTCAAAACGTGGTGAGACAACAATTATGGAAGTTAGTAATTACTGGGGATAATGTTAAAAGACACAACATTCCTATCTTGTTGCGGTTAACAACTACCTGTAAAAGGCAAGAGAATGTGTTGGCCGGAACGTGCTGAGACAGCAACAACTATGATGTAGAAGATAACAGTCCGCAATTTAAAAAAAAAAACAATAATAAAAAAAATTATGAAGTCTCATATCGAAAGATTCCAAAAAAAAAGAAAAAGTAAAAATAACATATTATATATAGATCGGCTCTCTTTGGGAAAAAAGAGCAAATTTCTGGTGAGAGATACTTTTCGATCTGACAAGTGAGTTTGCCGAAACGTGTTGATACAACAACACATATCAAGGTGAGGATAACAGTTCGCAAAAAAAAAAAAAAAAAAAAATCGAATACACAGAACCAACCGAATCTTATTAACTGACACAGCAGTTCTATAACTGCATTTTCCACATGGACATGAGTTAAAGCTCTTGCAGATTTTTTTTTCTTTCTCTGTAGTAAACAACATCGGATGTCGGAAATGCTCTGCTTAATCGTCTGTTTTAAAACCTGAGATAAAAGTAAAACTCTTACTTATTTCAAATATTTGTTCTACATTGATGTCAACATCCTTATCAAATACAGTATTAGTATTTAGTACGTCAGAGATTACATTGAAGTAAACCAAAGATCTTTTTGGTCAACCCAGTAAAAAGTAGCAGAATTACATTTATTCCAACAGTTTTCATGTAAAGTTACAGTGGATTAAATTACAATATAATCTAATATATTATTTTATAGTGATGGGGCGAGTCTAATACTTTTCAGAATTTCGATACAATTACGGATTCAGTTCTGAATTTCCCATCCGGATGCAATTGCAGATTCCGATTTCTTTATAACCTCTAAATATGGAGTTGCGTTTTTCTTTTCTTTTCACGTTAACTTAAAAATGCGAAACACGCCCAACCGTTACAATGATGCTGATCTACAGAATTGTATTTTACTTAGGTAGTCAATAAACATTCATCATTTTATTAGCAGTACAAACAAACAAAAGAAAAAAAAAGAATCGTTTCTGTCACTAGAAAAATTAGCCACATTTTTATTTTACCGCTAACGATTCCGATACTCCCAAATGTTTCAATTTTGACGATTTCTGATTCCGATTCATCATCCTTTCAGTAGAATATTGTTGTGGAGACGCCCACTAATTAACATTGGCAGGTGAGTGAGATATATAAAGGTATCAATCACCAATACAGGGAGAGTTCGGCAACGACCGCCAAATAGGCAAGACGCCTATGTTGCCTCCAGTAAAACATGCAACACGCCACCTGCCGGAATATCTCCAACACAAGTATATCTGGAGACATGTAAATATGTATATAACTTTTCTTTCTAATATATTATTGTATACTTTTACTTTCCATGTTCTTGTTAATTATTTGTGCAGATACAGCAAATATTAAAATATGATAAAATCTTGTTAGCGGAATCCATTATTCTTTTAATAAATAGTATTTCCTATATGAGTCATTAAACATGGTGCCTCAACCGCCATAGCAGGACTTAAGAGGTTACTTCTCTTTGTACGTCTCTCGATCACCATATTAAACCTGGTTTAGTTGCTGCAACATGCGTTTTTTTTCTGATATATTCCGCTGGAGATCATGTTGATGCACTTCATTCTAAGCTTTCCGCTTTTTGTTTTTAGACCATTGAAGGTGCTAACGAATATTAGTACTACTGTGGAGTGGGTGACTCAAATTATTTTTCTAGTATATTTACTCTGTCAATTTTCTTTAGTTATAATATCATTTGTATCAGTGTATAATTTTTCATATACTGTACTACCTTTGGCAAGATTGTTATTACATTTATAATTGTAAAAAAAATAAGATATTCTAAATATAAGCCATTACACCTTCCAGGCTTTCGTCTGTACATATAGGCCACCGTGTTGAGATCTAAGAAATAACCATTCACATACATGGAACGTTTTACTTTTGTTTCATCCATAGTCCTACTCTTTGTAGAAATGAATATAAGACTTTGTGCCTGAGTTTGCTTTCTTTTGAAGGTAGTTGAATAAGGACTATACAAAAAATAGCGAAGACTATTTTCAGATGAAAGACGGTCAATTTAGAAATTTTAGAAAGATTATCCAGTTTGGGGCAGTATTGAGTGAATCTTTTTAACAACCTAATGTTTTATGATTTTAAGAATTTCCACTCAATTTTACATCATAATAATTATTTACTAATAAAGAATTTATTTATTATCAATGATTGCTCACTGGAATAAACAAGATGTATTCCCTAGATTTTTACTGACAAGTCTCAACATATTTTCAGCGCTGCTTTCCTCTGTAAATAATCGTTTCAAGTCAGTTGTAGTTACCGTAACAGTTGTATACCATAGATTACCCGCCAGCTGCAACTGTTGGTAATTTCTGGAATTTGGGTGGCAAAAAGCATCTGTACAGTATAAACACTTTCCAGACCTTTTCAGCGGATGTCTGGATGGTGGTCTTCATGCTCCGTGTTTCCATCCTCTTGGAAGAAATATTATGTTTTTCATTTTATTATCAGCAATCATAAAAGTATTCGGAATATTGTTATTTGTTCAGCCATGCGCGCTTTAATTATCTTATTGATTTAATTATGTAAAAATGCACTGACCATATAAACTATGAACATTATATTAATTAAATAATAATGTTATATATTAAATCAAGTATTTAAAAAATTCGTTAATTACTATTGTCTTTAAATTCCTTTAATAAAATCATTTATTCGATCTCATCTGAAAACTTGTTTCAAATGGTTTTCTTTACACAGAGGCTTCAACCACTTGCTATCGCTTCGGAATCTGATTACTAATCCTTACTTCGAGTCATTAAAACGTAATTAATTGATGAAAAAAAGAAAACCAAACAATCTCTATCTCTCTACATTCCTCTCCCTTTATAGCAGAAGACAAAACGAATTGATAAGAAGTAAAATACACTAACTGATAAATAGACAAAGCTAAACACATCAATCAGACAAAACTAATCAGTAAAACAATAGAAAACTCTCCATTCATTCGCTATGTTGCAACATGACAAATGCTCGACTTAGCTTCAATATATTGTCCCCTATCGCCAAACTTTCACAAGAAACACTCGTCTAGCTGAAAACACTAGCAATAATCCCCCCCACTCTCTATCTGTGCCTAAACCTAAACATAGATTCCATGAACAAAGACTATTTCTTAGAACTGCACGCCTCTGGAACTCTCTACCTTTTTCCTGCTTTCCAGCTCACTACAATATGGTTGTCTTCAAGTCTAACGTAAACAAGTTCTTGATGAGCCGTTAACAGATTTACCGAATTTCCATTACTAACGATTACTATATTGTCCAATTGACTACTGTACACTCTTAATCCTTATCCTCGAGTGGTATCTGGCCTTTATAAGTGGTTATGCCTATGTAAAAAAAAACAGCAATAATAGGAAGAAGAAATGCAGCACGAAATACAATAGGGAAGAAATAATTGAACAAGTGAATCATGCATGGTCCCCCGTGAGGGCACAGTGAACGAAGCATAGAAAATGACTAAGTTCAGCATTTTCCCCTCCCAATTTAGCCCCAAAAGTTCCCAGGGGTCGTTAAATCCTGGTAAAAATGAACAAACAGCTCAGTTTTAAGCCTTAACATATGTAAATTTGAGTTCTGCACCATGCAAAAAAATGACAAAGTCCATTATTTGCCCCCATTTAGCCCCCAAAGTCTCCAAAACCTTTAATTATTTACATTTGAAGTCAGCACCATACAAAACTACTAAATAGACATACGCAAAAAAATTTGGACAAATATGGAAAAAATACCCAAAAAATGGAGTGTTTTTGTTAACCCTAAAGGACCCCCTAGGGTACACCCAAGAGTTATCGCGAAGTATAGACAAACAAATTTATATAGAAATCAGTTAGTTACAACTGTTCAGAAAGTTTTATTAAAATCCAAGGCATCAATTTTTTAATAAGCACAAACGTGTCAATCTTAACCATTTTAACCCGAAAGACACCTCTAGGAGAGCGACCGGAATTTTCCCAGAAATTCGGTTCCGTTAGTCTTTTACTCATATCATGTGTAATGTTTGTGTAAAATTTTAAACATTTCCAAGACGTAATTATTGAGAGAAGTGTGGACAGACGAATAGACGAACGGACAAGGATGAATTTACAAGTCTACTATTCTTTTGTCGGGGGACAAAAAAAAAAAGAAGTGAAACTTGAAAGTATAAAAGGGAAAGAGAAGGAATAAAAAGAGAAATAAGAAATGGAGGAAGAAGAAGTAGACGCCGATAGAGATAAGGAAAAACAAGTGTAAAATGCAGTGAAAAATTGTTGAGAGTTATAATACGAAATTATTGACACGTGAATATCTAATACGACGCTATGATTGGAGCGAGGAGACTAGATTTGATACTGGTAGAACAAAAAGGAACGTAAGACAATAGTAATCGATATACCATGCCAGCTGATGTGAATGTGGAGAAAAAAGTAAACTTGAAAAGGGAGATTTAAATATTATGGAAGTTGAAGAAAAGTATATAAAGCGGTTGTGATGGTAACCATGAGACGTTTGACAAAAGCCTTTTGTTGAGAAAATTGGCATCGATTTCAATGTTTCGTTTCTCCAGAAGTCTGCCTTGTTGAGAACATCCAGAAGCTTGCGCAATGTACTGGAGACCTAGAAATAAGAATATGCTGATAATCTATATTCATTTGTTATGATCCGCCTATCATCATAAAATAGGTAAAAACAACAGCCAGGTACAAAATGTGAAAATATTTTTTTCTTCCACGTGAGTGTCACCATAACCAAATAAAAAGGAGCAAAAAGGATGAAAAGACCGAAGAGAGAAAGCACTAGCCAGACCTTCGCTGGATGAGTGCAAAGAGAACTTGGATATTGGGAAGGTTTATTGCCATCTAAATTCAAGTAAAGACCAATGGTCGCCGCCAACAAAAAAATCATCGGTAAGTGACCGTTGCGATAACACAAATTCTTTTGCAACGGCTATCAAAAAAGTTGGAGAATACTGGAAATTTGCGGAGTATTGTTGTCACTCAGACTCCAGGGAAAACCACAAGTTGTTCTCAAAGAGAAATATTTGATAATGGCTTGCGTGACTACTCCTAGTGAGTAAATAATAATAATAATAATAATAATAATAATAATAATAATAATTATAATAATAATAATAATGGCAACGTCTTTACTCTTTTTGAGCAAGTGTATAAAACGCACTAACAATATGCGACACTGTTTCAAGAGTTAAACCACACAGTCTTTCCTAAAAATGTTTCTGTTAGTTGCATTAGTATTTAGTGCCTGCTTCTTAGCAGCAAATATGAGATTTTCTGTCTCTGGAGCGAGCACTAAATACTAATGTAACCAACAGAAATATCTTTGGGAGGACTCTTCTGATATGGGCAGGCTATGTGATTTATCACTTAAAACGTTAGTACTTTTTTTTACACATTTCAAATTTAATGTTTGGGCATTTTTTTTTTTTAATCCAAGGCGTAGGTATTGAGAAAAGTGCGGACAGACCGAACGGACGAACTGACAAGGGCAGATTTACAAGTGCAACGTCCTTTTGTCGGGAAACAAAAAGAAAAAAAAAGAAGAAGGGAAAGCGGAAGTGGTATAAAAAGAAGTGAAAGAGAGAAATGTTGAAAAGGAAAAAGAGAGAAAAAATGGAGGAAGAGGAAGTAGACGTCGAAGAGGAAAAAGAAGTGTGAGAAGAAAGTTTGAAATGAAGTGAAAAATTGAACGAGCATGTTTCGAAATGACTGCTTGAAAGCAATAGAGTGCAAACTACGCTATGACAAAGTATGTAAAATTCTGCAGTGTTTGTGCCAAAAGCTTAGAATCCAAATGACAGTCAAGTGGTCCCAACATCACTCAGAAGTTGTAGTGGAAAATACGGATGTTAAGATTCTTTTGGATTTTATGATTGAGTGTGACCGAGGGATAACTTACAGAAAATCGAATATTGTTGTTGTGAACAAAAAAGCTCAAATGAATGCTAAATTATTCATATGGCATGGTCCAAACAACATCAACTTAGCAGGAAAAGGACCGAGAAACTACGGAACTATCAGAAACTGAGGGAGAAAATTGCTACATTGTGGAATAGGAACACTTCCATCGTGCCAATCATCATAGGTGCGTTTTGCTCAATTCCAAATGATCTAGAGAAACAGTTGAACTCCTCTGAGAATCAAGTAAAACATCTCTATACTTTAGAAGTCAGTTCTGCTTCGCACAGCAAATATCCGACACCAGTTGCTTTTTATTTTATTGACTCTTGGACTATACTCACTAGCTTTGATGTAACAATAGCTGTTGATTTAAAAAAAAAACAACCGGTGAAAAAGATCACAATTTTCTGAATTTTACGAACATAATAATAATAATAATAATAATAATAATAATAATAATAATAATAATAATAATAATAATAATAATAATAATAATAATAATAATCGTAGTTTAGTGGAGGATGCCCTCTTGTATTCCCTGCAACCTCTTTCCTACAGAAGAGACATTGCGAGCCGGTCTCTGTTTTATCGTTATTTCCATGGCAAGTGCTCGTCTGAGCCCCAATCTATGGTTCCCCCTCGCCAATCTTTCACGAAACACACCCGTCTAGCTGAAACCACTGTCAATAATTTCCCCCACTCTTTATCCGTTCCTAAACCTAAACGTAGATTCCATGAACAAGGCTTCTTTCTCAGAACTGCACGCCTTTGGAACTCTCTTCCGTTAGTCTGTTTTCCAGCTGACTACAATTTGGTGGTCTTCAAGTCCAACGTAAACAAATTCTTGATGAACCGTCCGATTAAATAATCCAATTTACCAAATTTGTACTATTAAGGATTACTAAGAAATTATCGCCTCAACTACCGTACACTCAATAAACCTTATCCTCGAGTTACTTCTGCGCCTTGATAAGTGGTGATTCCTTTTGTCAAAAAATAAAAATTAAATTAATAATAATAATAATAATAATAATTTGAATCGGGGGGTGGGAGGTAATGACAAATAATAAAAACGACTAAAATATTAAAGAAAACTCTTGAATAAGAGACTAATACACAGGAGATACAAATGCTGTCCGGACATGTAAAAACTGCAAAAGAAATTAAAAAAAAATAGATGAACAGCACATGGAAGCAACAAAATAGAAATAGTATAATTGTAAGTAATTCTCGAAAATTTCGAAAAAAAAGTTGTAATGTTGGGGTCTCGGGGCACTACACTAAATAGTCAAGAAGGCAGAGGGGAATAGGGAGATCGAGGAAAGAAAGCACTAACCAAACCTCCACTGGATAATTGCGAAGAGAACTGGAACCTTGAGTATGCCTATTGTCATCGAAACTCCAGCGAAGCTCAGTAGTCTCAGTAGAGAGAAGTCAATGGTAAATGGCGTTTGTGATAGCGCAAATTCATCTGCAAATGTTATCGAATGAGATGGAGACTATTGGAAATCTGAAGAGATTTGTTGTAACTTAGACTTCAGGTTGTTGCCAGAGAGAAGTCTTTAAACTCCTCTAGTGATGCAAATAATAATATTATTAATAATAATAACAATAACAATAATAATAATAATAATAATAATAATAATAATAATAATAATAATAATAATAATAATAATAATAATAAAGAAGACGAAAAAGAAGAGGAAGAAAAGTAGATAGAAAAAATTGGGATCCATTTCAATTTTGGAGAACTTACAAAAGAGTAGATCTTGCGAAAAGAGCTGGAATATTGCTAAAGAATATGCTGATAAGGTGCGAGCATTAATTATTTAGTTATGATCCGCCTAAAAATCGGAAATAACAATAGCCGAACACAAAATGAATAGAGAAATAATAATAATAATAATAATAATAATAATAATAATAATAATAATAATAATAATAATAATAATAATAATAAAATATGTTATATTTATATTAAAACTGGAATAAACTTATTTCCTTCCTTTATTATTATCAGGTATTGTTAAGATTAAGCCCCTTCTTTATACTTTAAATATTTGTGTATTTGATTATTGAATTGAGTTGTGTACATTTAGGTTTGCTATTGTTGTTATTATTTTGATAAGCAAAAGTGTTCTATGATACTTCTTAATCGTTTTGACCGATTTTAGAATTTTATGAATTGTTTTATTCGTTTTCCTATTAAAGAAATTAATCGTAATCAATCTTCTAGTCGCTCGTTGTAACTGACATCGTTTACTCTTTTTATTCGTATTTCTACTCTTTTTGTGAAACTTCCAATTCCAATCTATAACCGTCGAAACTTCTACTTAAGTCGCGTAGCCTCCATGATGCCTAATTAGTTCCCCATTACTCTGCAACACATTGCTTGGAAATTAGTAAAAAAACGTGTATAAGAAAGGTGACCGTACTTATGTCTCACCTAAATAATCCAGTCTGTAAATTTATTCTGATTAGCATAGTAAAATGTAATTAACCTTATAATAACTAATAATAATATAGATAAACGATATAATAAGCACGTATACAATTGAAGTTTAGTTAAGAGCAGAATGGGGGTTTAATTTCAATGATGACTCCCATCAGGTTTTATCTTTTTAGACAAGGTCCAAAAAAAAAGTACCAAACCCAATTGATCCTGGACTATCAACCCAGCTCCAATCTCTGTCTTATCAGAACCATGCTGAATCACTGTGCCTATTGTACAAAAAACTTATGAAATGTGCTCTTACAAGCTTGTGCAACCTTGACGTAAATACCCCTTACTTAGTCGACAGGCAGCAGAATTCCATCCCTTCACTATAAAGCTTCCTAGACGCTACACAACGGTTCACTCTAATAGTTCCTTGCTCTCAAACTGCCGGACTTTGGAATTCGGTCTTTACTCTTTAATTCGTTGTCTGACTAAACATGTTGAGATTTAAATGCTATGCGATTAAGCATCTCGCTTCTAATTTCCTCTTTATATTGCACCCCTGTTGAGATAATCCCAAATTGTAGATGTGTATGTCCAAATAGCAATATACCTTGCTTGAAGTGAATAAGAGTAAAAGAACACCAGAAAATAAAAGAAAGAAATTAATCTGATGACTGACAGGACGAGAACAAAGTACTCCTGATTCCTAAATTCGATAGAAAGATGTCCAAATTCCTCAAGATATATTTAAAATAGGCTGAAGCTCATATCGGCCGAAACTTTGCGAAAATAACAATCATGATAATTGGTCGAAAGAATTATTAACGATCAACAAAACTGATGAGTTGTCCAACTGTTGTTTTACATTAATGTTTCTTTTTTATTTTTTCAAATCTATTATTCTTAGTAGTGTCGGAAGAAATTAGGGATTTCAGAAACAAAACTTAAACCATGAGATGAAAAAACGTTTCCGCATGACTGAAAAAATAATGGAAGAACAAAGACACCTTGTATGCATTTATCTTTCATTTTTATGTTTATGTAATTTATTTGTGTCCACATATCTTTCTAAATAATTGACATCATTGACGTTACTTTCATGTTGTGAGCTATTCAACATTTTACATAATGCCTTAACCACCGTATAAAGACCTACAAAGACATCCCTCCTCTTTGCACCTCTCTGAGTCAGCGTATTTAACCCGATTTCCTTCCTGCAACGCGTTTCTTACTGATATATTCCGTTGGAGATATTGTTGATTCTCTTCATTTACTTCTGCGTTATTTTCAAATCATTGAAGATACCAACACGTATCAGTACCACTGTGGGATGGGAGACTCAAATGATTTACTCTAAAAAAAAATTATATATATATATATATATATATATATATATATATATATTATTTATTCGAGGGTAAACAGCTACATTTAGTCGCTACAGATAGCCACCTGTTTCAGTCAATGAGATTCGTCAGGCGACCCTGGATAATTCGATGACAGAATATATATATATATAACCTGACAGTCTTGCTCCACACACACACAAACACACACACACACACACACAAAAAAAAATAAAATAAAAAAAGGCGGAGGTCTCTCCAGAGCTCTTTCGGCTATCATCTCATCAGGAGAAAATCGATAGGGGAACTTTGAATCTTTTCTCCTGTTTCCTCCCCCACCCTCGTTGTGCCAATATTTTAATCGTTTTTAAACGTTAATAAATTTATTTTAGTGTCCCCGTACTTTTGGCACATTCAATAAGTTCCCCATTAGAACTCTTTATTTTAAAACATAATATTATTTTGTACGCTATCGAGTTTCTCCTGATGAGATGATAGCCGAAAGAGCTCTTGAGAAACTTCCGCCTATTTTATTCAAAACTGTATATATATATATACATATATATATAGACATATATATATAACATTATTTGCGTATATATATATATATATATATATATATATATATACACGCAAATAATGTTCTATCAATAGGTAATAATTTATGTAATATTTATTATTATAGTATTTTCAGGCTTGCTAGTTTATATAACTGCCTATATTTCTCTGAAATTTTCTAACCAATGTTAATATGAAAAAACTATATACAAATCAAATTAACTAAGTTATATACACGATAGTCGTATATATTTCCGTTGTAACTCTTTCTATTTTCGATTTTTGGATATTTTATAATTCTTACACTTGATATTCTTCTGGGTCTTTTAGTTTGTTTCATCATGTTTCAATTCATTATTTCTTGATATTCACTGCCAATTTTATCTAGAATTCTTTTTGTAGAAAAATACTTTTCTGTTGTATTTTTATAAACAGTTCTCTTTCGAAAGTTCGTTATCTTCATCTATAGACTTTCATCTTTATCTCAATTTATATTTCACGTTTTTTTTTAATTCTATTTTTTTTCTTTATATATTCCTTTGTTACAACACATGAACTCGCACACAAATACATGCATAAATATATCTACACATAGACGCACATAATGCTCAGAATTGATGCATACTTTGATATGTGTTTATATTTCAAAACGATGTTTATTGGTAGTGGTTATATTAAATAAGCTTGGAATGCTCGGGGAACATCGTTTTGAAAAGAGATGATGTTTCAACAAAATGTTAACTATATATTATAACTTAAAAAATATATAACCATGTAGCAACAGTAAAACCTTGTAATAACATTTTGTATGAGACGGAATAAATTTTTTTAATACATACGCATATATATATATATATATATATATATATATATATATTTGTGTGTGTGTGCGTCTGTGTGCAAGTGTGTGTTTGTATATGTGTGCGTGTACGTCTATTTTACAAGTATAGCAAAAACAATAATGTCATATTTTTTCAACGTCATCAGACATATTTGTATTTAAGTCATATGTTTTCTAACCTGCAAAATTTATTGTTTGTATATATGTATATATATATATATATATATATATATGTATGTATATATATACATATATACATATATATATATATATATATATATATATAAATATACAAATATAAATATACGCGTATATTTATATAGATATTATTTTTTTGTTTTTATTTTTGCGATACGTTTTGAATGAAATAAATTATTTACGAAGGTGAATTTTTACCTAAATACGAGTTGGGAATAATTTTTCCTTTAACCAATTTGGTACCCCTATGAGGAGCGGCATATATATATATATATATATATATATATATATATATATATATATATATATATATGTATATATATATATATATTATAGATGAATATATTGCATTGTGTACATATAAATGTAATAGCGTTACTTATATATATAAGTATATCTATATCTATATCTATATATATATATATATATAGATATATATATATAAGTTTATATATATACAAGTATATATATATAAGCATATATGTATATAAGTGTTTATATATATATATATATATGTATATATACACATATATATATGTGTGTATATATACATATATATACATATATATACATATACATATATATATATATATATATATATTGTAAATTTTACGCAATTCAATAAATACTTCCTGTGCTTTCTAATATAAAAAAAAGCTATTTTCCTTACTAAATGAGCAGATACAATGATATTTTGTAATATTCAACTGCTTTTTTTTTAATTAATGTTGTGTTATATATCATTGGGTTTGTACATGTGTGTTTTTTGTTGTTGTTATTTTCACTTATTAGATTCTTTGTTAGCTCGAAATTTAAAGTGAGGGATAACTGGACTAAATAAAATTATATTACTTTAATTTATGTGCGAGCCTCGAAGTCAAATCAATAAAGGGGCCATCTTAATATGATTCAGCCATTTATTGCGTAACAAAGTCATTTCTGTCAAGAATTAAATGTTTGTTTGTAATATGTCAACTAAAGCAGGGATATCCACTTAAAATCCATACACATGATACACATACAAACACGCACGTACACGCACCCATATACATGCATACATATATATATATATATATATATATATATATATATATATATATATATAACTAGGGTTATGGCAAGAGAATATTCTGATCATTGTATTGGCTCTCGAGTATATATCCGACACAGTTAGCCACAGTTAATCAATCGAGAATGACATCACTCTATATAAAAATATATAAGATATCAACTGATATATATTCGAGAGTTAAAATAATGTAAAAGTATATTCTCCTTCCATAGCCCTTATTATAAAAAAATAAATGAGAAAACTCTGTATTCCCAGTTTCATGATGATGTTAACCATCTTACAATTTATTCCATTAAGTACCTTGACATTCACGATTCTTGACAGCACCTGTTTTATAGCATAAGATCATTTATTAATGATTGCAGAAATAAATGAATCTATTTTGCCATTTATATCAACAGAAGAAATAGCACTTATCCAACCATCAAAAGAAAAGAAAAATGCATGTAAGCATGATATTTTTTTAATGGCGAAATTAGAGAAAATAAAGTAATTCCAAATTCTCTTCCAATTTTTGGATATTTTGGTCATGCCCATACCCGTATAAAAGAAATAAATAGTAAGATGATCAACATTATGAAACTTAGAATATAGACGTTTTTCATTTATTTGTTGTATGCCTTGCAATTATATTGAGCTTAATAAATTAAGGATTGGTATGAATAAGCAGTGAAATATAAGTGACAAAACATATTTCCACAGAAATATATATACATATATATACATATATATATATATATATAATTATATATATATATGTATATATATATATATATATATAATAATTTTTATGGGTACATAATTTTATAATACTTTTGAAGAACACCGAACGTTGTGTCATAATTAATTGCTGAGGGTTTAGGGTTTTTTTTTCTTTACTTTAAACATAAACCATTAAAAAGAAACTTTCAAAAAGAACACCAAAATACACTTGTAAAGTATATTTCTCCTAAGCATAAATTAGACAAAAATGATAAATAAGGGGTGGGGCAGAAGAAAAAACCCTATCGAGACGTCTTTCAGCCAAACCTTTTCAAGATTAACGTTGGCAACGGGGGTAAAAAGACCATAAATCAAAAGAAAAGAAAAATGCATGTAAGCATGATATTTTTTAATGGCGAAATTAGAGAAAATAAAGTAATTCCAAATTCTCTTCCAATTTTTGGATATTTTGGTCATGCCCATACCCGTATAAAAGAAATAAATAGTAAGATGATCAACATTATGAAACTTAGAATATAGACGTTTTTCATTTATTTGTTGTATGCCTTGCAATTATATTGAGGCAGAAGAAAAAACCCTATCGAGACGTCTTTCAGCCAAACCTTTTCAAGATTAACGTTGGCAACGGGGGTAAAAAGACCATAAATCTATAGCTTGGGTAAAAAACAGAAATGAAAAGAAATTGTATAAGGAATAGGAGAAAAGAAAAGAGAAACACTCGCAGCGAATACCAATAAGTTCTAAATATTGGATATACTAAAATAAATAAACAATTAAACCCTCAGCAATTAATTATGATACTACGTTTGGTGTTCTTCAAAAGTGATATTGTTATTTTTACTCCCTCCCGAGCCAATAATCGATTTCGTTCTAAATTTGTAATTCCGATACAATTACCGATTCCCGATCTAGTTATAGAATCTGCATCTACAGTTTTATATAAAAGTCTTTTTATGTGTATGTGTTTGTGTGAGTTCCTTCATGATTAGTTCCGAAACGGCTATCTTTCAAATTTCATACAAATGTAATTCATCTGCCTGGCGGTGTTCTTAGATATGTTTTGGACAAATTCATCTGAGAAGTATTAAAAACTCGAAAAAAATCTGATCTTCAAAATAGTGTCATTTTTTTATAGATAAGAAAGAATTTTTACAGGGGACCATTTTTAGATAAACCTATCAAAAGGGAAAAATAACATATCAGCAGTAATTTGTTCTTAAAAAACATGTTTACAGTAATCTGCAGATGTAGTTCACTGGTATAGTATTCGACTGCTGATCAAATGATCCCCCTATTCAAGCCAGGTCGTACCTTACTATTTTATTTTATTTTTTATTCTAATTAATGAGTTCAGTTTACGATTAATAAAGAGGAACCGTTTAAAATTGCGGCAAATCATTTTTTCGTTTGGATATGTTAAAACGAAACATTATTCAGAGGTAACTTTTCTTAGGGCATTCATCATCAAGCTCACGTGATATTGTAAATTAACATGAGCGAAATTTGATGGACGACATACTCATGATTATTATTTTTGCTAATTCTTGGTCAATTAGTCCACAGAGAAATTATTCCTTGTTATATATAATATTTAATAGCATTTTGATTCTATAATAATACATACCCAATCTGCATAAATCAACATATCATGTTTAAGTGTATTATACGACCGAGCAATTAAGGCCGTCCAACTAGTGACATGCAAAAATGTCTCCCATTAAAATGTAGAATTCAATAAAGATAGACGAAACTGTACAGCCACCATCTACTGATACATGGTATTCTTTTTATTTTGATTTTAAAGAAACGTGTATTTATGTGGTTTCTTATTTATCAACTTATAGCATAGTTTTCTTAATTTCATTCTTATAAATTATATATATATATATATATATATATATATATATATATATATTTAGTTATCCACATACTGTATTGGTTGTTTGTATCACAACTCATCAGCGCGTCTAGACTAGCACCCCTCCGAAGCCGAGGATTGATCATATATATATATATATATATATATATATACACTTGTGCCCGATATTATTCATACCCCTCGGATCTTTGAGATTTCTATAAGAATATTGCTCAAACCAGAAGGTAGACAATCTTAAAGGGATTTCAAACAATAAATCAAGCATAAGCATTTAATTTAAACTCAACAAATAAATAAATTATGCAAGTTTGAAACATTATACAAAGAAAAACAATAATGGCACTAGTTCAAAATTATTCATACCTCTCTTACTAATAGTCAATAGCATGCCCTTTATTCTTAATAACTGCCTGTAGCCGTTTTGGATATTTATCAACAAGGTTTTTACAAGCATCAACACTGATTTCTGACCATTCTTCAATGCAGTAGTACTCCAAATCCCTCAAATTTCTAGGTTTCCGCTTTTTAACCTCAGTTTTCAATATGTGCCAGAGGTTTTCGATAGGGTTCAGGTCGGGACTCTGGCTAGGCCATTCCAAAACATTAATTTGATTATCCTCAAACCATTTCTTGACTATTTTGGCAGTATGTTTTGGATCATAATCCTGTTGAAGGACCCAGTTTGGTCCTAAATGGAGCTTCTCCGCATCCTGTCTAATGTTTTTCTGGAGTATCTCCAAATATTGCTCCTTCTACATGGTTCCATCTATCTTGATCAAACTACCTGGACCACTAGCCGAAAAGGAGCCCCAAAACATTAGGCTACCACCACCATGTTTCACCGTGGGTATGGTGTTCTTTGGGTTGTAAGCTTCTCCTTTCTTCCTCCAAACGTAAGAAGCATCCATATGGCCAAACAATTCAATTTTTGTTTCGTCAGTCCACAAAATACTTGAGAAAACGGACTCTGGAGAATTCACATGGGCCCTAGCAAACTTTAGACGTTCTGCAAGGTGTTTTCCGGTGTGCAGTGGAGTCCTTCGTGGTCTTCTTCCTTTCAAACCATTTTCATGCAGAGTCCTTTGCAATGTTTGCCTTGATATTTTTATGCCAGAAGACTCCAGATTTTCTTAAATGTCCTTAGTAGTGGTGTTTGGATTTGCATTAACACTTCTTACAATATTCCTGGTGGCTCTAGCAGACAGTTTCCTTTTCCTTCCTCTACAAATCAAGTTGTTTGTTGTGTGGTGGCTCTGGAATTTTTTGATGATGCTCTGTACTGTTGCTGTAGGGACCTCAAATTTCTTGGAAATTGACTTGTAACCTAAACCATCCTTATGTAAATTCACAATTTTAGTCCTAAGATCATTACTAAGCTCTTTTTTCTTCCCAATTCTAATAATTTTTATTTTTTTATTGGTGTTCAGTTGATATCATTTTAATTTCTGAAAAATGCAAAAAACGAAATGAAATTAATCAAAGGTTGTATAAAAGCATTCAAAATAAGAATCAAACAAGAAACAAACAGTCAGAAACTCGATTAATACTGAAAAAATAAGGGGGTATGATTATTTTTGAACATTGCAGATTTTATAAATAGCTGTATATTTCTTTTATTACAAGTATCCCGAGATTCTAAAATGACGAAAATGATCAGAAGAGGTTTATTAAGAATATGTATCAATATGGACGTAAACAATAAATTCTTACAAAGTTACACCTAATAAACTCAATTTTCAAGAGGGGGTATGAATAATATCGGGCACAAGTGTATATATATGTGTGTGTGTGTGTGGGAGGGGGTGTATATATATATGTGTACATGTATATACACACACGCACACACACACACACACGCACACACAGACATATATATATATATATATATATATATATATATATATATATATAGTTTACTGACATTTATGTAGAGTTTGTTTTTTGGGGGAGGGGTAATAGGAAAATTAAAGCAAAAATCTCTATAAGTAAAAATTTGGATGCTTTAAAATAATCAAAATCAGTAATTGTGACGGGATCGATAATTTATAACGGAATCGGTAATTGGAATCGGGAAGCATATTGGAATCGTCCGATCACTAATATATCTATATATTTATTTGTCCTGTCTTTCTTTCTGTGTGTGTCTCTCACTCTCTGTATATATATATATATATATATATATATATATATATATGTGTGTGTGTGTGTGTGTGCGTGCGTGTGTGCGTGTGTGTGTATGTATGTATGCATATGTATATATGCATACAAAAGGAGCACTTATGGACGAAAATACTGAGGCAAATTAAAAAGACGGAAAAAACCTATGACATTTTAAAAGATCGAATTTCTACCAATCAAAAAAAAAAAATATGATACAGAGAAAAGCATTTGTATTTCATTCCTTTTATTTTATATTTAATGTATTTTAATAATTTCCCAGTTTGATATAAAATTTGTACTTGTAACGATTTCTTACGAAGGCCATATTCAGCGACGGTTAGTAAACCTGTTAAGACTCATTGAAAAAACCGTCTCTTGTATATGTGTAGAAATGCATTTCCGATTGTAGATATTTTTCCAACATGCCTTTCTCCTGATACAATGAAGGATGCGAGGTAATATTAGGTTATTCATGCATTTCAGTCCTGTGTAAGCATGCATAACTATAAATATTTTCCAATTTTCAGAAAATGTTCTTCAGAAATGTGTTTGTATATTTTTTTCATTTGCAGTTTTCTAAATAAACGGTACGCTGTGAATTACTGTTCGTTATCTCTCTCCTCCCCTCTCTCTCTCTCTCCCGCTCTTTCTCTCTCTCCATTTGTACACACTCACAAATAACCAAACACACACACATGTATGTATACGTATATATATATATATATATATATATATATATATATACATACATTTATAAGTATTTGCTATTTTTTTAGCTATATTTATAATTTGAAAACGCAGTTTTTAGTATATACTTTAGGTTAGCAGTGACAGAGTTATCTGCCCTTTGTTTGCATCTATTTGCGTTGACACCGGTTCTCGTCAGATCACCGAAGTAAAGCAACGCTGAGCATAGGTGGGATTTCCAGGCACTGTATGTGCTCTCCGCTTATCTCGGCATTTGTTTCCAGTCGTCCTGTACATACACTTCGCTTGCCACTGCTATTTAACAATGTCGACCCAGGGGAGCTATTGTTAGAGATTGCGCACCTCCTGCCACAAAAATTTCACGCACAGACACAGCTTCGTGGGTATCCATAGTCTGTCAAAAACTGAAGAAGCCTGTGTGTTTTGCATATAAATGCGTCGCCACGCTATTTGACAGGATGTAGTGTAGCATTTATTATACAAACACAAACACACACACACACACACACACACACACACACACACACATATATATATATATATATATATATTCTATGTTTTAATTTTGCAGGGTTTTTTTAAAATATTCAAATAATTTTTTTACGTACAAAACTTTACCACTGGCACTTCTGTTCCGGACTATCAGTATTCGCCAGTATTGTTAAATGTTTGGGCAAGTGTCGAACCTATACAACACAATTTCGCAGTCCGGCGTTTTAATATAGAGCCACGGAGTCTTGTCAAACTCTATTCACGATTTTGCTCGCGCTTAAGAATCATACGTTAATATTTAGATATGTTATTTTTCTCTTGGCGATATAAACCGTTTTGAAACGGTTTTCCCGGTATTTAATTTCGCTTTGTAAGCAATTAGGGAGTTAACTGTCTTTTATTTTACCAATAAATGTCTATAAATCGTAGATAAACTTTGACAATAATTCGTGCCTCAGTGGAAAATCGACAGACTAAGGATTATGTAGTCGAGGATTCGATCTTTGCCCAAAACGTTAGCATGCAGACGACCGCTCATAGCCAGAAACACGCGTGTAAATGGATATCTTAAAATTATATACATATATATATATATATATATATATATAGATAGATAGATAGATAGATAGATAGATAGACAATGTTTTCTATTAGTTTCGTTAACTTTTCCTCGTAGTTTTATGATATGTTAAGTTTATTATTTTGTGATTAAATCGATTATTTAGGCAGCGAAGCTCAAAATTAGCAATGCATATCATAATCTTAACATGAAACACTTTATAGTATTGTTTGCTATATTCCAGCCACGCTGACAAAATAACCGCTTTTTTCGTAATATTATCAGCACTTACAAAACAAAATCAATTTGCTATATATTATACTATATACTGTCTAAAACTTATTTTCAGTATAAAAATCATTATACATGTAAAGATATGTCTGTATATATGCATGTGTATATATATATATACACATATATATACCCATATACATATGAATCTATATATATATATATACATCCATATACATATATATATATATATACATATACATATATATATATAAATATATGAATGAAAATGTATTAAAAAAATAATACAGAAAAGTATAAAAGCTTATAACTTTTCTTTGTTCGTTTTCTATTGGTGGCGTGAAGGAATAAAAAATAATATTATGAAAAAATATTAAACATTTTTACAAGTACATAATTTTCGACCGATCCTTCAGTCTACATTCGTGTAGTGAATGTATATATATATATATATATATATATATATATATATATATATATATATATATATGTATATATATATATATATATTCTATGTACTGTCTAAAATTTATTTCAGAATGAAAATCATTATATATTTAAAGATATATCTGTATATGTATATATATATATATACCCATATACATTGTATGTATACACACACACACACACATATATATATATATATATATATATATATATATAAAGGAAGGCGAAGTATTACTTTTTTATATGTCATTGAATTCCGTTTTTTTTGTTTTGTTTTGTTTTTTTTTCGAATTTCCTTTTTCTTCCTACTCTCATATCTTGTTTTCTGCAAAACAAAAATGCAAATAACATTTCGTTATCCATTCCTGATGAAATCTTTTCATAATAAAGACGAAACATAAAATGGAAAATATTATGAAATGAGTTTATTTACTTTTTGTCTCTGTCAGTTATTTTTGTGTAGTAATATCTATTTAAATCAATATTCGTCCACCACGTTTACAGTGTTTTTTTTTTCAATCATTTATAGACAATGTTGCTTTATTTTCAATTCATCTTACTAACAATACTTTCAAAGTAATAATTTCAAAATAATAATTTCAAAATAATAATTTCAAAATAATAATTTCAAAGTAATAATTTCAAAGTAATAATTTCAAAATAATAATTTCAAAATAATAATTTCAAAGTAATAATTTCAAAGTAATAATTTCAAAATAATAATTTCAAAAGTATAATTTCAAAATAATAATTTCAAAATTATAATTTCAAAATAATAATTTCAAAATAATAATAATAAATATCTTTACTTTTTACAGATTTGTTTTATCCATGCACGAAGTAAATTCATTATTTGTATAACAAATAACACTGAATATTTCCTCCGATGAACTCGTTATTAAAAGCTGAACGTTCTTAAGAAAGAATGCAAAGAAAAGAACAAAGTAACAAATTATTGGAGAATAAATTAATAAATAGCAGAGCCATAGTAATAGCTAACATAATAAATATAAAATAAATATAAAAGTATCCTGCATATAATACGTGATTGCAGACAAACTACCGAAGGTCTTCAATAACAAAAGCCGTATACAAATGTATCATGCCTAAACCTTCAACGCCTGTATTATGTAACGTTTCTTCGTCATTTTATGCACATTTATCCGTTATAATTAAATCCCATATTTCATCCTAGGAGAAGCATCATCACAATCGCCACATCTATATGGGGAGAAGTTCTTTTTTGTCTTTCTGATTATCAAGTCCTACCACCGATACAACTATACACCATGTACTATTTTTCATTTTCCTATGATATTCGTATTTCACCAGTCTTAACTGCTTATTACATACATAGACTAAACATAAACCTCCTTTCTTCCTATACATAATTACTAATGCCTCTCGAGATATCAGCACCCTATTCCTATTGGTTGAGCTCGAAAGATTCCAGAGTCCCATTCTTGCCTACATTACCGAACGATTTATCATATGGAAATATGGCTACACTAAACCCCCTTTCCATAACATTAGTACGATATATGTTCTCGGTTGAAATATATTTTACTGAAAAATTAAATATTACATATATCTATTATATACATACACGTCGTATTATATGTTTTCTTATCTTTATTTTCGTTTCTTTTTTTTTTTCAGTCGTGCGATGCTATATCCTATTTCCTGTGTTTCGCTGAAAATAATGTCGAAAACACGGGTTTCTTCTTTTTGGTTCGAAAAAGGCTACATTGCAGTAACATGGAAAACACGCGCGTGTGCGGGGTTTTGTGTATATATGTACAAAATGGCGCGTGTGTGCGCGCACACACACTCATATATATATATATATATATATATATATATATATATATATATATATATATATATATAAAGCTGAAAGTGTGTGTGTGTGTGTGTGTCTGGTCACGAATAGGCTCCTATACGGTTGACTATTTAAAAAAAAAATGATCACATATAATGATAAAAGATGTGTCGAGACACGCAATGGGTATGTTTTATCTGGCAGAATGGTGGTTCATTAAAAGTGTGGGGTCTGCGTTCGCGCCTGGTGCACAAAGTATGGAAATAAAAAATTTCAAAATGAAAAAAAAACCTTTAAAAGCGTTTTTGATATAGATGTACATAATAATACTTTGATAAGTATGTTTTAACTTAAATAGGGATGGTATAATTCCTTTGTGGGGTCTGCGTTCGCGGTTGGCCTCCTTAGAATAGAAAGAGGCACAAACTTTTATAAAGACATTTCATATCTATCTGCGTAAGTATACTTTGATAATTATGTTTCAGTTTGAAGAAATATGGTATAATAAAATAATGGGGTGTTTGTTCGCCCCTGACCTCCACAGAATGGAAATATGTCACAAAGTTTAACAAGTTTTTTTTTAATATATATCCACAGAATATTGTGATAAGTGTTTCAGTGTGAACAGGTATAGCATAATAAATTATGGGGTTTATCTATTTTATTTTTACTTTCATGATATTTTGCTTTGGTTTTGATAACCCTACCCCAAATTTACAACCCTTCCTTTTCATAACCTATCATACTTCCCTAAATCAGAGTCCAGTTTCTGTACGTTGTTTTTGAACCCAGTCAACGATGTGTACTTTTGCTAGTATATATATATATATATATATATATATATATATATATATATATATATATATATATATATATATATACTAGCATGGGTGCCCGGGTGTTTGGAGGTTTGTTTTGAGCAAAAAAAAAAAGAAGAAAATGTGGTACAACCAACTTGATAGCAGTAATTGCTGAAATTTTTAGCGACGACAAAGTTTTCCTCTGCTTTGCTAATTTTTCTTGTGAAATGACATTGAAACATTTCGATTTAATTTCCCTTCATGGGAACGGCGAATAAGGCATTTTTTTTTTTTTTGTCTTTTCATAACGCGCTAGATTCTTTTGACCTTTTTTCAATAGTTTTTTTGTCAGAATTACAAGTGTTCATTTATTGGTTGTCTATTTCTTTAAGGGTTAAATATCTGGTCTGGTAACCAATCAAAGCTCTCTATGTTTTTTTACCTGCTAGCAGTTATGTATTAATGTCAATTACGCATTTCTTGACATTACCTAAGGTCCCACTAATCATCGTCAATTCGTGAGGGCGACAACGACATCAGGGTCACCATAGATTAACCTGTTTAGCCAAACCGGATAACATCAGCAATACAAACACACTCGCCTATCGTACCTGTTCGGGCGCTTAACCGAAGCCACGTCAATTATATCATCTCATATATTTCATGGGAACCCAACTAACCATAATTTATAAAATCTATTAAAAAATAATAATAGGGAAAAAGTTATAGCGCGTTGACTTAAGATCATTGCTTTCTGTCTACTTCATGGCTAAATAAGGTTTAGCTTGGCCTAATTTTAGCTTTACCGTTTAATCATCTGGTTTGCCATGCTATATTGGGGTGACCATGTTACATTCGCTGCTTATTTCTCTGCTTCTTTTATTTTTAAAATACTACAACTGAGACTCGTCGAACTCCTGTTTCTACGCTGAAATAAGCATCACTTTTTATATAATGGCCAATATGCTCATGAAAACGTTTAAAACGTCTATGTTTTTTTATAACAAAAAGTCGAAAATAAAAATCCAATAGCTCGAGGAATAACTCAAACTTCACCGTCGTTCAACATCAATTCTTTCAATTAAACAATTAGTATCTTCCTTAAAAGGGGCACAACTCTTATATATGTCAAAATAGCACCCTTGATGCTTTCCCTTGGTCTTACTTTTTTTTAACTCATTTTCTTTTCTTTTTTTTATATTAGCTTTCTTTATTCTTTTATTGTCAGTTACATCTTCTTTTCCTCTATTTCTCTTTTTCCGTGGCTCAGATAGTCTATTTATTGTCCGAGCGCTTCCGGGTTATCTTCAATTGAAACTGGCTCCAAATCTCTCACCACATTAGTTTCCGTTAAAGCCAGACTAGACCCGCTTGGTAATCTTTCCCCTCTCGGTTTTCCAGCATTCAGCCGTTTTTCACCCACGGCACACCC